>NC_141877.1:673577060-673880090 GCF_056163025.1 Triticum urartu
CTTATGAATTTAATGCCTCTTTGCGGAATGTTGTTATGAAAGATCAATTTTGCGGCCTTCCTAGTGAAGATGCCGCATCCCATCTAAATAATTTCGTTGAGTTGTGTGATATGCAAAATAAGAAAAATGTGGATAATGATATTGTTAAATTGAAGCTATTTCATTTTCACTTGGATATCGTGCTATGACACGTCTCCGCCGTATCTATAATTTTTTATTGTTCCATGCCAATATTCTACAACTTTCATATACTTTTGGCAACTTTTTATACTATTTTTGGGACTAACATATTGATCCAGTGCCCAGTGCCAGTTCCTGCTTTTTGCATGTTTTTTGTTTCGCAGAATATCCATATCAAACGGAGTCCAAACGGGATAAAAACTGACGGAGATTTTTTCCAAATATATATGATTTTTGGGAAGAAGAATCCACGCGAGACGGTGCCCAAGGTGGCCACGAGGCAGGGGGCGCGCCCCTGACTCTCATGGGCCACCCGTAAGGCGGTTGATGCCCTTCTTTTGCCGCAAGAAAGCTAATATCCGGATAGAGATCGTGTTAAAATTTCATCCCAATCGGAGTTACGGATCTTCGGGAATATAAGAGATGGTGAAAGGGAAGAATCTAGGAACGCAGAAACAGAGAGAGACAGAGAGACAGATCCAATCTCGGAGGGGCTCTCGCCCCTCCCACAATATGGAGACCAAGGACCAGAGGGGAAACCCTTCTCCCATCTAGGGAGGAGGTCAAGGAAGAAGAAGAAGGAGGGAGGTTCTCTCCCCCTCGCTTCTGGTGGCACCGGAGTGCCACCGGGGGCCATCATCATCACCGCACTCTTCACCAACAACTGTACCGCCATCATCACCAACTCTTCCCCCCTCTATGCAGCGGTGTAATCTCTACTTAAACATGGTGCTCAACGCTATATATTATTTCCCAATGATGTATGGCTATCCTATGATGTTTGAGTAGATCCGTTTTGTCCTATGGGCTATTTGATGATCGTGATTGGTGAGTTGCATGTTTTATTATTGGTGCTGTCCTATGGTGCTCTTCGTGTCGCGCAAGCGTGAGGGATCCCTGCTATAGGGTGTTCCAATATGTTCATGATTCGCTTATAGTGGGTTGCGGGAGTGACTGAAACACAAACCTGAGTAAGGGGGTTGTTGCGTATGGGCTAAAGAGGACTTGATACTTTAATGCTATGGTCGGGTTTTACCTTAATGATCTTTAGTAGTTGCAGATGCTTGCTAGAGTTCCAATCATAAGTACATATGATCCAAAAGAAAGTATGTTCGCTTAGGCCTCTCCCTCATATAAAATTGCAATAATGATTACCAGTCTAGTTATCGATTCACTACTAGGGAAAAGCCTAGCAGTAGCGCGGGTAAAATGCTTATCAGTAGCGCGGGCAGCTGCGCTACTGATACGGCGCTACAGCTAATGCTTAGCAGTAGCGAATGCTGACCCGCGCTACTGCTATCTAGGGATAGCAGCAGCGGTCGTCGTAAAAACGCGCTGCTACTAATATCTATAGTGCCCTAGTATAAAAGGCACTATTGCTAAGACCTCGCTGCTACTAAAGCCATACCCCACGCTACTGTTATTACTTTCTGATATTTTTTTCTGCTCCATATTTTGTGCTGCTGAATTTTGTTTAGTGTTTTATACAATAGTCTCTAGCATATCATACACATACAAATCTGATCATATCATACACATACAAATAGCCTCATCAAATCGATCATGTCATCACCATAATCATCATCCAACACAAAATGACGTCTCTCTCGAAATAGCGATACAAGTTATGAGATGCCTCAAATACTTGCAACTACATCGTCATCCATCTAAACAATGATATAGACAAGAAGAGGTATCACTATGAGTGAGAGCGGAACTATGCAGTACATGAGGCGGCGGTTATGAGTCCTCTCGCGTTAGCGTGAACCCAAGTAACTAGCTTCTGCTTCATGTCTGCTTTTGAACCATTTATGGCTGGCGCCCGAGAACTGCTCAGATCATTTACCCTGCACATAGTCATCATTTTCCGAATAGAACATGTCCAAAACATCACATGTACAAATATGACATGTCCAAGTTCCAAATGTGACATGTCCAAATCACATGTCCACATATCACACGTCCACTTCAAATTTGCATATAGCAGGAAGAAAATATAGAACTTAAAGAAAAATGCAAGAAGTTTTTTTAAATAGCAACAATTGCTTTAACTAAAAAATAATAAATAGCAACAATTGCTCTAATTCAAAAATAGCAATAGTTTGAAACCTAGGGTTCATACTAAGTACCACTAAAAAATAGCCAATAATCTGTCCTAGGTTTTTTTAACTAGGGTTCATACTAATTGTAATTAACTAACTAGCACTAAAAATAGCCTAGGGTTCATACTAACTAGCACTAAATAGCTAGGGTTCATACTAATAGAGAGAGAGAGAGAGCAGAGAGCAGAGAAGAGGGGAGGGGAGAGTGCTTAAAGAGGGCGGAGAGAGAGATGGGGTCGGGGGAGACGGCGACACCGAGGCGCGGCGAGGAGGAGTCGGGGAAGACGGCGGTGAGGCGGGGTCGGGGGAGATGGCGGCGAGGCAGGGTCGAGGGAGACGGCGGCGAGGCGGGGTCGAGGGAGACGGCGGCGGAGAGCGAGGGCAGGGGCTCCGGGAAGGTCGAGGTCGAGGGGGAGGAGCACAGGCGCACAGCGACATCGAGGGCAGACTCCGACGAAGAGCGAGGGCAGGGGTTCCGGCGAGGGCGAGGGCAGGGGCTATGGCGGAGGCGACGAGGGGAGAAGAGAGAGTGGGGAATTGGGGGAGAAAGTAGAGGAGGGAAGCCCGCGTGGGGGTTATGTCAAAATAGCTTTAGCAGTAGCGTGGGAAAAGAAAACGCGCTGCTACTAAAATCCGTAGCAGTAGCGCGCTCCTCACAAACTCGCTACTGCTAAGCTGGGCCCGTCCTGTGGACAAGTTCGAACTTAGCAGTAGCGCCCTACCCTAAAAGCGCGCTATTACTAATTTGATAGCAGTAGCGCAGTTTGTCGAAGGGCGCTACTCCTATACCTAGCATGTCGGCAATCGTGTGGGAATTATAGTAGTAGCGTGTTTTATTCCTGCCGCGCTACTGCTAAGTGGATAGCAGTAGCGCCCTTTCTAACCACGCGCTACTGCTAAGTAGCAGTAGCGCCTCCTTTTAACACGCGCTACTGGTAAGATTCGGTGTATAAGGTTTTTCCTAGTAGTGATTTCCTAGGGACAAATAACTTTCTTGTAACAACAAGCTCTTTACTAAACCTAACTTAGTTTTGTCTTTATCTAAACAGCCCCTAATTTTTATTTACATGCTCTTTATTATCTTGCAAACCTATCCAACAACACCTACAGAGTACTTCTAGTTTCATACTTGTTCTAGGTAAAGCGAACACCAAGCGTGCGTAGAGTTGTATCGGTGGTCGATAGAACTTGAGGGAATATTTGTTCTGCCTTTAGCTCCTCGTTGGGTTCGACACTCTTACTTATCAAAAACTGTTGTGATCCCCTATACTTGTGGGTTATCATGCTAAAAATTGGTTTTCATCTTTGCCTAAAAATAGTATTGATTCATGGAATAAGTGTAAAGATGCTTTTATTTCCAAGTATTTTCCTCCCTCTAAGATCATCGCCCTTAGGAATGATATTATGAATTTTAAGCAACTGGATCATTAACATGTTGCACAGTCTTGGGAGAGGATGAAATTGATGATACGTAATTGCCGTACTCATGGTTTGAATTTGTGAATGATCATACAATTTTTTATGCCGAATTGAATTTTGCTTCTAGAAATCTCTTAGATTCGGCCGCGGGAGGTACTTTTATGGAAATTACTTTAGGAGAAGCTACTAAACTCCTAGATAATATTATGGTTAATTATTCTCAATGGCATGCCGAAAGATCTTGCACTAGTAAACAAAGTGCAGATGATTGAAGAGGTTAATCTTTTGAGTGGAAAGATGGATGAACTTATGAAATTGTTTGCTAGCAAGAGTGCTTCTATTGATCCTAATGATATGACTTTGTCCACTTTTATTGAGAATAATAATGAATCTATGGATGTGAATTTTGTTGGTAGGAACAATTTTGGTAATAACACGTATAGAGGTAATTTTAATCCTAGGCCGTTCACTAGTAATTCCTCTAATAATTATGGTAATTCCTACAACAATTCTTATTAAAATTATAATAAGATGTCCTCTGATCTTGAGAGTAGTATTAAATAATTTATGAGTTTGCAAAAGAATTTCATGGTTGAGGAAAAATTGCTTAAGATTGATGATTTGTCTAGGAACGTGGATAGAATTTCTCTTGAGATTGATTATTTGAAAATTAGATCTATTCCACCCAAGTATGGTATTAATGAGTCTCTTAAAACCATGAGAATTTTCATTGATGAATGTAACGAAAGAACCGCTACGATGCGTGCTAGGTGAGATTGGTTTGTAAAAACTTGTTCTTCATTTTCTCGTGAAAAATAATGATGAAAATCTTAAAGTGGTTGGTGTGACTCCTATTGAATCTTTTTTTCTAAAATAAATCTTGATAAAGATGGGACTAGAGATGAGTCAACTTTATCTTGAAGGCATCTCAATGATTCAGAGTTTATAGATCTTCATGGAAAAATTGATAAAAGGGGAATTGGAGAGGTCAAAACTTTAAGTAGTGATGAACCCACTCTTTTGGATTTCAAGGAATTTAATTATGATAATTGTTCTTCAATAGATTGTATTTCCTTGTTGCAATCCATGTTGAATTCTCCTCATGCTTATAATCAAAATAAAGCTTTTACTATAGATATTGTCGATGCTATGATGAAATCTTTTGAGGAAAAACTTTAGTTGGAAATTTCTATCCCTAGAAAGATTTATGATGAGTAGGAACCTACTATTAAGATTAAGATTAAAGATTATGAATGCCATGCTTTGTGTGATTTTTGTGCTTGCATTTCCATGATTCCGAAAACTTTATGTGATGTGTTAGGTTTTCATGAATTGGATGATTGTTCTTCAAATTTGCATCTTGCGGATTCCACTATTGAATACTATGAGAAGTTTGATTCCTTATGATTGTTTTGAGATATGAGGATGGTGATATTAGAGTCATGCTAGTGAGTAATTGTGGATTGCAGAAATAATTTTGTTAAAGTTTGTGATTCTCGTAGCGTGCACGTATGATGAACCATTATGTGATGAAGTCAGAGCATGATTTATTTATTGATTGTCTTTGTTATGAGTGGCGCTTGGGGACGAGCGATGGTCTTTTCCTACGAATCTATCCCCCTAGGAGCATGCACGTAGTAGTTTGTTTTGATGACTAATAGATTTTTGCAATAAGTATGTGAGTTCTTTATGACTAATGTTGAGTCCATGGATTATACGCACTCTCACCATTCCACCATTGCTAGCCCAGGACCTACACACAAATAACAACACCTCACAACCCAACGTGTTAAAGGGGTTGTCAATCCCTTTCGGGTAACGATGCCATAAAATTGTAGTAGATTGAAATAATAGATCGCAAATAAAATAAAGTGCAGCAAAGTATTTTTCTATTTTTGGTTTAATAGATCTAAATAAAAATGTAAAGGAAAAGTAGATCACAAGAAAATATATGAGGAAGAACACCCGGGGGCCATAGGTTTCACTAGTGGCTTCTCTCAAGAAAGATAGGAAACGGTGGGTAAAAAAATTACTATTGGGCAATTGATAGAACCTCAAATAATTATGATGATATCCAGGCAATGTTCATTACATAGGCATCACATCCAAGATTAGTAGACCGACTCCTACCTGCATCTACTACTATTACTCCAGACATTAACCGCTATCCAGCATGCATCTAGTGTATTAAGTTCATGGAAAAACAGAGTAATGCAATAAGAACGATGACATGATGTAGACAAGATCCGTTTGTCTATTGCGTAGATATAGATCCCATCTTTTTCTCCTTAGTAGTAACGATACATATGTGTCAGTTCCCTTTCTGTCACTGGAATCAACCACTGTAAGATCGAATCCACTACCGGGCATCTCTTCCCGTTGCAAGATAAATAGATCAAATTGGCCAAACAAAACCCAAATATCAGAGAAGAAATACGAGGCTAAAAGAGATCATGCATATAAGAAATCAAAGAAACTCAAATAACTTTCATGGATATAAAAGGATATGACTGATCATAAACTCAAAGTTCATCAGATCCCAACAAACACACCGCAAAAAGAGTTACATCATATGGATCTCCAAGAGACCATTGTATTGAGAATCAAGAGAGAGAGAGAGAGAGGGAGAGAGAGAGAGATGAATCCATCTAGCTAATAACTACGGACCCGGAGGACTACAAAGAACTACTCACGCATTATCGGAGAGGCACCAATGGAGGTGGTGATCCCCATCCGAGATGGTGTCTAGATTGGATCTGGTGGTTCTGGACACTGCGGCGGCTGGATGAATATTTCGTCGATGCCCCTCGGGTTTTGGGAATATTTGGGTATTTTTAGAGCAAAGAGGCAGTCCGGGGGCACCCGAGGTGGGCACAACCCACCAGGGCGCGCCTGGGCCTCCTGGCGCGCCCTGGTGCGTTGTCCCCTCCTCGGGATTCCCCCCAGGTGCTACGAGGGCCCAGTTTGTTCCTTCTGGTCCATAAAAAATCTCCGTAAAGTTTCATGGCATTTGGACTCCATCTGATATTGATTTTCTGTGATGTAAAAACACGGAAAAAACAGGAACTGGCACTTGGCACTATGTCAATAGGTTAGTACCAAAAAATGATATAAATTGACTACAAAATGATTATAAAACATCCAAGATTGATAATATAACAGCACGGAACAATAATAAATTATAGATACTTTGGAGACATATCAGCATCCCCAAGCTTAACTCCTACTCGTCCTCGAGTAGGTAAGTGATAAAAACAGAATTTTTGATGTGGAGTGCTGATTAACATGCCATATCATATTCTTTTTTATAGCATGGACAATTGGACTTTTTATGTCATTCAAAGCAATAGTCTAGTGTCGACGTAATAATTTAGATACTCAAGCATATCAACAAGCAACCATGTCTTTCAAAATATCAATGCTAAAATAAGTTATCCCTTCAAAATCATATAGTCTTGTCATGCTCTGTCTTCTTAACACAAAGTATTTATCATGCACAACCCCAATGACAAGCCAAGCAATTGGTTCATACTTCATAACGCGCTTGAGCTTTTTCAACTCTTACACAATACATGAGCGCAAGCCATGGATATAGTAGTACGGGTGGAATAGAGTATGATGATAGGGGTAAATATAGAGAAGACAAAAAAGTAAGAAAGTCTCACATCGATGCGGCTAACCAACGGGCTATGGAGATTCCCATCAATCTATATCAACGTGAGGAGTAGGGATTGCCATGCAAGGAATGCACTAAGAGCTATAAGTGTACGAAAGCTCAATATGAAAACTAAGTGGGTGTGCATCTAATCCTATAATGAAAAATTCCCACTAGTATATGAAAGTGACAACATAGGAGACTCTCCGTATGAAAAACATGGTTCTACTTTGAAGCACAAGTGTGGTAAAGGATACTAGCAATGCCCCTTCTCTCTTTATTTATTATTATTTTTTGTTTTTGTTTTTCTTTTGTTTTTTCTTTTTCTTTTCTTTTCTTTTCTATTTTTCTCTCATTGTCCGGAGTCTCATCCCGTCTTGTGGGGAAATCATAGTCTCAATCATCCTTTCCTGACTGGGATACTGCTCTAAAAATGAATAATGATGATCATCACACTTCTATTTACTTATAACTCAAAGGAAATAAAAATTACAACTCGATACCTATGACAAAATATGACTCTATATAAATGCCTCTGGCATGTACCAGGATGTGCAATGATCTAGCGTAACATGTATGAAAAATGATGAACGGTGGATGAGCCACAAACACTATGTCAGCTATATGATCATGCAAAGCAATATGACAATGAATGCTCAAGTCATCAAACGAAAACTGTGGAAGTTGCATGGCAATATATCTCGGAATGGCCATGGAAAAGCCATAATAGGTAGGTATGGTGGCTGTTTTGAGGAAGATATAATGAGGCTTATGTGTAATAGAGCATATCATAGCACGGGGTTTGGATGCACCTGCGAAGTTTGCACCACGTCTCAATGTGAGAAAGGGCGATGCGCGGTACTGTAGAGGCTAGCAAATTGCGAAAAGGTAAGAGTGCGTATAATCCATGGACTCACATTAGTCATAAAGAACTCACATACTTATTGAAAAAGTTTATTAGCCCTTGAAGCAAAGTACTATACGCATGCCCCTAGGGGGATAGATTGGTAGGAAAAGACCATCGCTCATCCCCGACCGCCACTAATAAGGAGGACAATCAATAATAAATCATGCTCCAACATCATAGCATAACGAGGGACTATACGTGTATGCTTCGGGAATCACAAACCTTAACACCAATATTCCTACTAGAGCATAATTACGCATCAACATAACTCACATATCACATCATCATATCTAAAAAATATTACTAGAGAAAGAATCAAGTTTATTTTGTCCAATGATCTTCATGACATTTTTCTTATCTTTATCGTTCTTGGATATCTATCACTTTGGGACTAATTTTCACATGTTCCTTTTCATAAGCTCAAACAAATAAAAGTGAATATCATGAGCATAACAAATTTTCTTTCTCTCAAAATAATCTAAGTGAAGCAAGAGAGAATTTCTTCAAAATTTTACTAACTCTCAAATAAATCTAAGTGAAGCAGGAGAGCATTTCTTCAAAAATACTAAGCACACCCTGCTCAAAAAGATATAAGTGAAGCACTAGAGCAAGTCCTAGCTCATAAAAGATTTAAGTCAAGCATAGAGAGCAATTCTAATAAGTCATGACATATGTCGGTGGTTAACGACACCTATGGGGTCACTGGGATCCCTTCTACGGTTGGTGGGTGCGGGGTTGTGCCAAGAGCAGGTCTGGCGGTCAGCACACAAATCGTTTACCCAGGTTCGGGCCGCGGAGACGCGTAAAACCCTAGTCCTGCTTTGATGTATATTTAGGTGTTCTTGTTTTCTTGAACTAGTTGCGGTGGCTCTCTAGTCCAAAAGATCCAAATCCCCCTCCACTACGCCTCGGGCCTCCTTTTATAGACAAAAAGGGTCGCCACAGTGGCACACAGGAGGTGGAAAGGTGTACAGGGGCTGAGTCTATCCCCTGGCATCACCGGACAAACACATTTAATGCGCTGCCGATGTGGCCCTCTTGCTTTATTGGGGACGTCAAAGAAGCTCGTCCCAGCTTTCGTCGCCTCGCCTAGCTCCGACGCGCGTCCAAGCTGACGAGGCGTTGTAGCTCCATGTTGGCTAGCTGCTGGGCTGGCGCGGTGGTGGAGCCTTCACGAAGATCTGCATGCCACCACGCAGGTGCTTGCTGAGTTGGTGTAGAGGCCGCGCGCTGCCACGCAGATGCCTGCCTAGCTGGTCGAGCTGGCAGCTGTATGGGAGCGGCGGTGGAGTCTTGGCAGACACGGGCTTGGCTGCAGCCCTGCAGGCGTCCTTGGCAAGGGTCTTCCTGAGGTCCCGACAAGGGTCTCACTGCGGCACCGCGGTCGTCCCCGGCAAGGATCTTGCCGGGGGTCTCGTGGATTTCCTCGGCAAGGATCTCGCCAAGGATTGTCTTCTTCTGGTTCTCATCTGATCTTGTTTATCTATGATCTCTACAAAGATCTGCATGCCACCACGGAGGTGCCTCCCAAGCCTTGGTACTAATATGGTTGATGGTGTTGGAATCCCTTGGGCTTAAGGGTGGCGCGCTCTACTGGCGTCAGGCAAGTTGCCCCGGCAAGGATCTTGCCGAGGCTACGGAAGCCACCCCGGCAAGGGTCTTGACGGGGGAGTCCACCTCTCCCTCTTGCTCTCTTTGCGTCTCTGGTCTTGGTGTTTCTTTGGTTGTCTGGTGCTCCAGCTTCCCTCCTCTGCCCTGCTTAGTGTGCCGTGGGCGCTGCTCTGACTGCCCGTGCACAAGTAAAGGGGTGCAAAAGGAGAGCCCCTACTTTTGTACACCGACAACATAATTTTGGCTCTCACAAATAGGTGTGTCCAGCAAGGATTGATGTCTTAATACACAAAATAAAACAAGCAAATACACATATCCTACAAGACACTCCAAGCAAAACACATATCATGTGACGAATAAAAATATAGTCTCGATTAAAATACCGATAGTTGTTGGAAGAAAGCGGGGATGCCACTCGGGGGCATACCCAAGCTTAGTTGGTTGCTCATTTTTGCTTAATAGCTTGGGATTCTGGGGCATCCCCAAGCTTAGGCTCTTCCATCCTTCCTTTATCCATCGTAAGATAACCCAGAACTTGAGAACTTCAATCACACAAAACTCAAGAAAACCTTCGTGAGATCCATTAGTATAAGAATCATAAAACACTAATATAAGAGTTGTATCAAACCAATTCATATTTTGTTTTTGTATTATATCTACTATATTCCAACTTTTCTGTGGCAAAAACTCATCAAAGAAAACCATAGAGCCATCAAAATAAGCACACAACACAAAGAAAAACAGAATATGTCAAAATAGAACAGTCTGTAGCAATCTGACTATTTCGAATAGTTCTGTAACTCCAAAAATTCTGAAAAATTAGGAAGACCTGAGAAATTTTTATATTGATTTACTACAAGTGGAATGGGTATTTTATCGCTCTTTGGTAAAAAATCGAAATTAATTTCATGAGCGTAAAAGTTTCTGTTTTTTCAGCAAGATCAAACAACTATCACCCAAGAAGATACTAAAGGCTTCACTTGGCACAAACACAAATTAAAACATAAAAAACACAATAACAATAGCATAATTGTGCTAACACACGAGAATAGGAAGCAAAAACAAAAATAAATTTTATTCATCGTGTTGCCTCGCAACAAGCGCTATCGTTTTATGCCGTTAGCTAGGCATAAAGCAAGGACCTATGTTTTATCTTCTTTTGCCAACGCTTCAATCAAACACTTAGAATCCTTCAAGTATTTAGCATAAAGATTTTCAATAACAATACTCCTTGGAATAAATTCAAAGATTTCATTCTTGCAAAAAGGAGCTCTATCACTTCAACAAAATCCGGGTGAACACTAATCATCTTAAGATCTCCATTATTATCATTACTAGAAGTTGCACCCTTTTTCCTGGATGTCCTACTCTTTATGGGAGTTTCCTCAACAATTTTAGTGGTAGTAAAAGTCGTGCTTAGATTACTAAAGATTTCTTCCAATTTATCGATCCGAGACGGACTTCTATTCTTTCATGGATTAAGGTACCCCTCTCTTTTACCAACTTAAAAATATCTCCCTCTTTTGACCCAAGATGAGTAGCAAAATTATGCATCTTTTTATATATTATTTCCATATGATATTCGGTGAGCATTTTCTTTTCGATAGCATCTAATCTTTCCATAACGTTCTCAAGAGTCAAAATTGTTTCATTAACCATAAGAGGTGGTGAACCCAGTAAATTTCCCATAGCATTAAGGGCATCAAAAGGAGGACTCATTAAGAAATTGCCACCGGTAATCGTATCAAGGACGAATCTATACCAAGTGGTGATGCCAACATAAAAACAACGCAGAAGCACAACGGTAGATTGCTAATGAGAAGTGCAAATTCTATACCAAGCATATTTTAAATTTTCTCCTCCCCTTTGTTTAAAGTTGAGAACTTCATCCTCGGGAGTGCAATAAATAGAAGGAGAACTATCCATAACGGCAAACAAAGATGCACGCAAAAACCGATCCGGCAAGAAAACGACGAACGAGAAAGAGAGGCAAAGAAAATAGCAAATTTTTGTGAAGTGGGGGAAAGGAGAACGAGAGGCAAATGGAAAATAATGTAAATTGCCAGGAGATGAGATTTGTGATTAGGAACCTGGTTATGTTGAAGATCCTACCCGGCAACGACGCTAGAAATTCCTTTTGATTGCTCTCTGACTATAGAGCCAGAAAAGCTCATGTCTGCTAGGACTACATCGGTATTTCCCCCAAGAGGAAGGGATGATGCAGCACAATGATGGTAGGAATTTCCCTCAGTGAAGAAATCAAGGTTATCAAACCAGTAGGAGAACTAAGCAACACAACGTAAACAACACCTGCACACAAATAACAACACCTCGCAACCAGACGTGTTTATGGGGTTGTCAATCCCTTTCGGGTAACGATGCTAGAAAATTGTAGTAGATTGAAATAATAGATCACAAATAAAATAAAGTGCAACAAAGTATTTTTGTATTTTTGGTTTAATAGATGTGAATAAAAATGCACAGGAAAAGTAGATCGCAAGCAAATATATGAGGAAGAAGACCCGAGGGCCGTAGGTGTCTCTAGTGGCTTCTCTCAAGAAAGATAGCAAACGGTAGGTACACAAATTACTGTTGGGCAATTGATAGAACCTCAAATAATTATAATGATATCTTGGAAATGATCATTACATAGGCATCACGTCCAAGATTAGTAGACCGACTCCTGCCTGCATCTACTACTATTACTCCCCACATCAACCGCTATCCAGCATGCATCTAGTGTATTAAGTTCATGGAAAAACGGAGTAATGCAATAAGAATGATGACATGATGTAGACAAGATACGTTTATCTATTGCGTAGATATAGATCCCATCTTTTTATCCTTAGTAGCAACGATACATACGTGTCGGTTCCCTTTCTGTCCCTGGGATCAAGCACGGTAAGATCGAAGAAACTACCGGGCACCTCTTCCCATTTCAAGATAAATAGATCAAGTTGGCCAAACAGAACCCAAATATTAGAGAATAAATACAAGGCTATAAGAGATCATGCATATAAGAGATCAAAGAAACTCAAATAACTTTCTTGGATATAAAAAGATATGACTGATCATAAAATGAAAGTTCATCACATCCCAAGGAACACACCACAAAAAGAGTTACATCATATGGATCTCCAAGAGACCATGGTATTGAGAATCAAGAGAAAGAGATGAAGCCATCTAGCTACTAACTACGGACCCTGAGGTCTACAAAGAACTACTCACGCATCATCGGAGAGGCACCAATGGAGGTGGTGAACCCCATCTGAGATGGTGTCTAGATTGGATCTTGTGGTTTTGGACTCTGCGGGGGCTGGATGAATATTTCGTTGACTCCCCTAGGATTTTGGGAATATTTGGGTATTTATAGAGCAAAGAGGTAGTCCGAGGGGCACCCGAGGTGGGCACAACCCACCAGGGCACGCCTGGGCCTCCTGGCGCGCCCTGGTGGGTTGTCCCCTCCTCGGGACTCCCCCAGGTGCTACCAGGGCCCAACATGTTCCTTCTGGTCCATAAAAAGTCACCATAAAGTTTCCTAGCATTTGGACTCCGTCTGATATTGATTTTCTGCGATGTAAAAAACACAGAAAAAATGGGAACTAGCACTTGGCACTATGTTAATAGGTTAGTTCCAAAAATGATATAAATTGACTATGAAATGATTATAAAACATCCAAGATTGATAATATAACAGCATGGAACAATCAAAAATTATAGATACATTGGAGACGTATCACATATCACCAATAGAAAAGGAGCTGAGAACCCCGTAGCTGATAACTTGTATCGCTTAGAGAATATTATTGATGATCCACAACCTATTAATGGTAGTTTTCTTGATGAGCAATTAGTTGAAATAAATGTTTCTCATAACACTCCTTGGTATGCTGAATATTCTAATTATATTGTTGCTAAATATATACCACCTAGTTTCACTTACCAACCAAAGAAAAAATTCTTTTATGATTTAAGACATTACTTTTGGGATGACCCACATCTTTATAAATAAGAAGTAGATGGTGTTATTAGACATTGTGTACCTGAGCACGAACAGGGAAAAATCCTACGGAAATTTCACTCCAAAGCTTATGGAGGGTATCATGCAGGAGACAGAACTGCTCACAAGGTGTTGCAATCTGGTTTTTATTGGCCTACTCTCTTCAAGGATGCCCGTAAGTTTGTTTTATATTCTGATGAATGTCAAAGAATCGGTAATATTGGTAAGCGTCAAGAAATGCCCATGAATTATTCACTTGTTGTTGAACCATTTGATGTTTGGGGTTTTGATTACATGGGACCTTTTCCTTCCTGTAATGGGTATACACATATTTTTGTTGCTGTTGATTATATTACTAAGTGGGTAGAAGCTATTCCAACTAGTAGTGCTGATCACAACACCTATATTAAAATGCTTAAGGAAGTTATTTTTTGGAGGTTTGGAGTCCCTAGATATTTAATAACCAATGGTGGTTCACTTTTTATTCATGGTGCTTTCCGTAGAATGCTTGCTAATAGAATTGCATCACCCAATCATCCTCAGTCTAGTGGTAAAATTGAAGTTAGAAATAGAGAAATAAAATTAATTTTACAAAAAACTGTCAATAGGTCCCGAAAGAATTGGTCTAAGAAATTAGATGATGCACTTTGGGCCTATAGAACAACATATGAAAATCCTATGGCTATGTTTCCCTATAAAATGGTTTATGGAAAAGCTTGTCATTTGCCTCTTGAGTTAGAACATAAAGCATATTGGGCAATTAAAGAACTCAACTATGATTTCAAACTTGCCGGGGAAAAGAGGTTATTTGATATTAGCTCACTAGATGAATGGAGAACCCAAGCTTATGAAAATGCCAAGGTATTTAAAGAAAAAGTCAAAAGATGGCATGATAGAAGAATCCAAAAGCGTGAGTTCAAAGTTGGAGAATATGTTCTTTTGTACAACTCTGGTTTCAGATTCTTTGCAAGAAAACTCCTATCCATATGGGAAGGACCCTATGTTATCAAGGAGGTTTATCGGTCTGGAGCCATAAAAATAAATATGCCGAAGGTACCAACCCAAAGGTTGTCAATGGGCAAAGAATAAAACATTATATCTCAGGTACGCCTGTTAATGTTGAAAGCAATATTATCCAAACTATGACACCGGAAGAACACATAAAAGAAACCTTCCGGAACACTCCAAAATCGTGAAAAAAGAGGAGGTACATGATACGGTGAGTAAACATACTCTGAAAAATCCGCAAAAATATTTATATTAGTTTTGGAATATGTTACAAATTAGGAAAATAAGAAACAACCTGGAAGGTGACCCTAGGTGGGTTGTGCCCACCTCGGGTACCTTCCGGACCCCGTTTTTCTCCCGTTTCCTTGTTTCGCAAGATAAAAATCTTTATATACCCCCCGAACCTATTGACCACCGTATCACCACTACAAAAAAAAGACACATCCGTGACATTTTGGGCCAAACAATTTTTTTCCTGTCATGCTTATGAAACTTCCATGACGATAATTGTGAGAAAACCAGGCATCATCATATATGTGGTGGGCTCCTACTTCCATGACAAAAAATCATGACAGAAAATGGGATTTTCGTCTTGGGTGGGCCGGAGACGCAGCTGAATGACATTCTTTGGGCCGTCCATGATAGAAAATACTGTGGTAGAAGAGAGGGCGAGGAAAATATCAGGGGAGTTCCTGGTTACGATGGGTGGTCGGGGGCCGAGCGATGCGCGTTTCTCTCATACGTACGCGCGCGTGTGCGAGGTGTTGCGCTATAAGTGAACCCGAGTGATTGCACTACATGCTACGCGTTACTGAACCCAAGCGATCGATCGATGGCTGTTAATTGAACCCGATCGAGCGATTCCTTCGCTACTGCTGCTAACTAAAGCTGATCGAACCTTCTGCCTCTTAATGAGCAGTGAGCGTTGTTGGGTGCGAGGGTTGGAAGAACAGTTCCCTGTGGGGGCGGGGTGGATGAATAGGACCCCATCGTAGTAGAGGCCGTTGCCGCTGGATGAACAGGACCCCGATCGATTGAGCCGGTTGGGGGGTGGATGAACATGACCCCGTGGAGGGCTGGATGAACATGACCCCGTGGAGGGCTGGTTGAACAGTAGCCGGTGGAGGGCTGGATGAATAGTAGCCCGTGGAGGGGTGGTTGAATAGGACCCCGTGGAGAGGGTTGGTTGAATAGTAGCCGGTGGAGGAGCGGTGGAGGCTGGATGAACAGGAGCCCGTGGATGGAAATTCGCAGGTGGAGGCAGGAGGGGAGATGCCGTGGATGAACAGTCGCAGGTGGAAGCTGGACGAGGTCAACGGTGGATGAACAGTAGCCCGTGGAGGCTGGAGGAGGTCGACGGTGGAGATGAACAGTATCCCATTGATACGTCACCAACATATCTACTTTTTCTCACGCTTTTGATCTTGTTTTGGACTCTAATTTGCATGATTTGAATGAAACTAACCCTAGACTGACACTGTCTTCAGCAGAACTACCATGGTGTTGTTTTTTTGCAGAAATAAAAATTCTCGGAATGGAACAAAATTTTGCGAGGGATTTTTATATAATATATAAGAATTTCTGGAGCCAAGACCTACCGGAGAGGGGCCCCTTGGTGGGCACAACCCACCAGGGCGCGCCCCCTCTCCTGGCACGCCCAGGTGGGTTGTACCCACCTGGTGGCCCCGTAGACCTCAACCCTGACACTATAAATTCCTATTTTCGGAGAAAAAAATGAGGTAGAAAGAATTATCGCGATCCACGAGACGGAGCCGCCGCCAAGCCCTTTTCTTCCTTAGGAGGGTGGATCTGGAGTCCGTTTGGGGCTCCGGAGAGGGGGATCTTCCTTCTTTGTCATCACCACCCCATCTCCATCACCAATTCCATGATGCTCCCCACCGGGAGTGAGTAATTCCTTCATAGGCTCGTTGATCGGTGAGGAGTTGGAAGAGATTCATCATGTAATCGAGTTAGTTTTGTTAGGGCCTGATCCCTAGTATCCACTATGTTCTTAGATTGATGTTGCTATGACTTTGCTATGCTTAATGCTTGAAACTTTGGGCCCGGGTGCCATGATTTCAGATCTGAACCGTTTATGTTATCATCATTATATCCATGTTCTAGATCAAATCTTGCAAGTTATAGTCACCTACTACGTGTTATGATCCGGCAACCCCGGAGTGACATCAACCGGGCCCACTCCCGGTGATGATCGTAGTTTGAGGAGTTCATGTATTCACTATGTGCTAATGCTTTGTTCCGGTTCTCTATTAAAAGGAGGCCTTAATATCCCTTAGTTTCCAATATGGACCCCGCTGCCACGGGAGGGTAGGACAAAAGATGTCACGCAAGTTCTTTTAATAAAGCACGTATGACTATTTACGGAATACATGCCTACATTATATCGATGAACTGGAGCTAGTGCCGAATCGCCCTAGGTTATAACTATCACATGATGAATATCATCCAACAAGTCACTGATCCAATGCGTACGAACTTTTCATTATTGTTTCTGCTAAGTTACTACTGCTATCATCACTATTACACTTGCTACAAAATTACTACTATCACTGTTACTATTACTATTGCTCCTGTCACTACTATCAAAACTATCAAACTACTTTGCTACTGATCACTTCGCTATAGATAATTAATCTCCAGGTGTGGTTGAATTGAAAACTCAGCTGCTAATACCTTCAAATATTCTTTGGCTCCCCTTGTGTTGAATCTATAAATTTGGGTTGAATACATTACCCTCGAAAACTGTTGTGATCCCCTATACTTATGCGTTATCAAGACCTTTTTCTGGCGCCGTTGTTGGGAAGCATTGCTATATTTATTGAGTCACTTGGAATTATTATCATATTATCACTATGAAGAATCTAAAGGATCCAAACACTAAGCTATTTCCCTCAAAGACGAGGGGAGGTAAGGAACTGCCATCCAATTTTGCTTTAGATTCACATTCTGTTATGAATAAACTTGCAACACGACCACATGCTATTAATTCTGATATGTCGCAAGGTATTGATGATGCTACTTCTACTATGAATGATTCTTATGATGATGCTAGTACATTGCTTAATGATGATGTTCCACTTGGTGAATTTCTTGATAAACAAATTTCTAGAGTTATACAACCTGATGTTGTTGAATCTTATGATGAGCTTGAAACCGAATCTCCTGAAACACCTACTAGAACTAGCCTTCCTAGATATGAATTGCCTAAGGTACCGAAAGGTTATGTTATGAGTGAAGAAACAACTAGAGATATTCTTGCTTGCAATGATAGAGATGATCTAGAGAAATTACTAAACAAGTATAAAGGAAAATCTCTGAATGATAGAATGAAATGTGATCCTAAGTTTGCTACTTCACCTATCTTTATTGATGATAAGGATTATGAATTCTCTGTCGACCCAGAGCTAATTACTCTGGTTGAATCTGATCCTTTCCATGGTTATGAAAGTGAAACTGTTGTGGCACATCTTACTAAGTTGAATGACATAGCCACCCTTTTTACTCATGATGAGAAAACTCACTATTACTTTATTCTCAAATTATTTCCTTTCTCATTAAAGGGTGATGCTAAAGCTTGGTACAATACTCTTGCTCCTGGTTGTGTGCGTAGTCCCCAGGATATGATTTATTACTTCTCTGAAGAATATTTTCCTGCTCATAAGAAACAAGCTGCCTTACAGGAAATATTTAACTTTGTGCAAACTAAAGAAGAGAGTCTCCCACAAGCTTGGGGGAGGCTTTGCCAATTACTTAATGCTTTGCCTGATCACCCACTTAGGAAAAATGAAATACTTGATATCTTCTATAATGGACTAACCGATGCTTCTAGGGACTTCCTAGATAGTTGTGATGGTTGTGTTTTCAAGGAACGAACTATTAGACAAGCTGAGGAATTATTGAATAACATATTGAAAAATTATGATGATTGGACTATTCCTGAACCACTGCCTAAACCCACTCCGAAGAAGAGGGGTATATTATATCTCAGTCCTGAAGATATGCAAGAGGTAAAGAAATCTATGAAGGAAAAAGGTATTAAAGCTGAGGATGTTAAAAATTTACCTCCTATTAAAGAAATACATGGGCTTAATACACCACCACTGCCTAAGGTGGTAGAGGTATATTCTCTTATGAAATTTAATGATAATGACAATCCTCACAATATGCATCCTAGTCAATGCCTTTATGAGTTTGAAAACTACATTAGAAAACAAGATCACTTCAATGCAAATGTTTTGAAACAATTGATATATAATTTTGATATGATTGCTCGCTTTAGTGACTTGTTATTTAGAATATCAAATGATGTTAGAGGTGTTCTAAAGCATGCTTCTATTGTTCAGTCTCAATTAGAGCAAGTTGCTAAATCTCAAAGATAATTGCTTGATGAAATGAATCATAATATATGCATGACTTTGCTGTTAGAGTTGCAACTAGATGAGGTAAAATGACTCAGGAACCACTTTATCCTGAGGGACACGCTAAAAGAATTGAACAAGATTCAAAAAGAGCTAAGACAAGTACACCTAGTCCTTCTAAAAAGAAAAAGAAAAAGAAAAATGATAGGACTTTGCATGCTCCTAGTGAACATGAAATAGAAAAACCTCCTGATAATGATAATGAAATTTCTATCTCTGATGCTGAAACTCAATCTGGTAATGAACACTCACATACTGATAATGAAAAAGTTAATGATGAGGTTCATGAAGACTCTAAACGAAACGATGAAAAAGAACCAGATAATGATGTTGAGATAGAACCACCTGTTGATCTTGATAACCCACAAGCTAAGAATAAAAGATATGACAAAAGAGACTTTGTTGCTAGGAAACACGATAAAGAAAGAGAAGCGTGGGTTCAAAAACCTATGCCTTTTCCACCCAAGTCAACTAAAAAGAATGATGATGAAGAATTTGAATGCTTTGCTGAAATGCTGAGGCCAGTCTTTTTGCGTACTCGCTTGACTGATATCTTGAAAATGCCACCTTATGCAAAATATATGAAAGACATCATCACAAATAAGAGAAAAATACCGAAAGCTAAAATCTCCACTATGCTTGCTAATTATACTTTTAAAGATGGAGTACCTGAAAAACATGGAGATCCGGGAATACCAACTATACCTTGCTCTATAAAAAAGAATTATGTGAAAACTGCTTTGTGTGATTTAGAAGCTGGTGTTAGTCTTATGCCTTTCTCTTTATGTAAAAGACTTGACTTGAATAAACTCACACCTACTAAAATATGTTTGCTAATGACTGACAAATCAACTGCCATACCTATCGGTATCTGTGAGGATGTGCCCGTTGTTGTTGCTAATGTTACTATTTTGACTGACTTTGTTATACTTGAGATGCCCAAGGACGACAACATGTCGATTATCCTTGGTAGACCCTTCTTGAGTACTGCAAGGGCTGTTATTGATTGCAATAAAAGCAAGGTCACTTTTCATATTAATGGCAATGAGCATACGGTGCACTTTCCGAGGAAACAATTCCAAGTGAATGGTATTAATGTTACTGAAAAATCTGTGACAATCACTATTGGAAGTTTTCAAATACCTCTACCTACTGTCAAAAAGAAATATGAAATACTTATTGTTGGGGAAATGCATATCCCCATTGTGGTAACTTAGTGATTTACGAAAGTTCTTCGGTTTCATGCTAATCGAAAGCGGTTGTTAATAAGACTTGATCAACCTTATTAATGGACATTTTTGAACGCTATGAATTTGATGAATTTAGTAAGCACTACTTTTCGTCCCTACTTTTTATTCTCTGTTTTCATTAGTTAAATAAAATAAAATGCTATATTTTATCTATCTGCTGAATTTCCGGTGCAATAAAAAAATGACCAAAAAATAAAACTTCTCAGAATGCCCTGAAAATTTAATATGATTTTTTCTGAATATTTGAGAATTTTTGGTGCAATAAACATCAGAGGGAGGTGCAACAGGTGGGCACAACCCACCTAGGCGCGCCAGCACCCCCAGGCGCGCCCTGGTGGGTTGTGGTTCCCACATGCCCCCCTGAATTATCTCTTCATACCACATCATCACTTACCTCCAGAAAAAAATCCCCATTGCTCAAACCCGCAAATTTCAATCTCTTTGCTCCAAGCTCCGTTTCCGAAACTATTTCAGGGGATTGTTGCTTGGTATGTGACTCCACTATTTGTCCAATTAGTTTTTGTTTTAGTGGCTTATACTTTGAATAATTTGCTACCCTTGGTAATGCTTTAGATGTCCTTCCATGTTGAGTTCTTGGTGTTCTAAGTAGTTTGAATGCTTGCTATGGCTTCTATGTATCCCTATGAGTTGTAGCTATCAATCTTACAAAGTTTTTTGACAAATTTTTGTCACTCCAAAATTTTTATTTACAAAAAATTGTACGCGGACATGATGAACCTATTTGGAAGGAGTTGTTCGACGAGACGATCCTCGGGGGCATCTTCTAGTGACAGTTCTGCTCGTCGGTCTTATGTTGAACCAAGTGAAAGTTCCACGCGAGATGCCGCCACCAAGACATGTTTATGGCCTAGCGATGAATATATGGTGCGTGTGGGCATTAACAAGGAATTTGAGCAATATGTTCACAATGCTGGCCTCGGTCCCTACCTATCAGATAAGTGTGAACAGAACCAATTTCTCACTGAATCATTTGTTAAGGGATTTAAATATTTTCCACGTGAGTCTAGGGTGTCGTTTATGCTTTATGATAAACCATTTAATATCCCATTGGAGAATTTTGCTTACCATGCAAACTTCCATTTTGGGGTTCACTTGATGAGCCACCAATGGTTGAGTTTGAGTCTTTCTTGACTAGCCTTTGCTACGGTGAAAATAGGGGAGTGAGACAGGGAAGAATAAAGAGCATTCACTTTCTCGTAATTCAGTATTTTGCATTATTTAATGGGAAATGCATAGTAGGCAAGCAAGACTGTAGCATACTTTGTGCGCTAGACCTGAGCCTCCTTCACACCGCTCTCACTTGTGAAAGGAATTATAACCTTGGAGCGATTGTTGCACGTAGACTTCAGCACAATGCTAACAGTGGTTGGTTCTATGGTGGAATTTATGCCACACGTTTAGCATGAGAGCTGGGTGTTTCGCCTTTGCCCTTTGATCCTATCCTACCCACGGGGTATTTAGATTTTGATACTTTGAAAGAACACAAGATCCTTAAGGGAAAGGTTGATAATTTCACATACCATCTAATGTTTAACCAAAAATCTATTGTGGACACATATTTGCCTACGCCTGCTCTTTTTGACTATAACAGCAAGGGAAGATATTTTGTTCTTGAGAGCGAGGCCCGAGCTCATAACGCAGCAGTGGTGGTGGCATGGCGTGTTGAGGCATCCGCACCGAGAGCCTTCGTGAGCTACCACACCGACTACTACCCTCCAGGCTACTGACCGACTACCAAGTCAGGCCAAAAGCCTGTGCTTGGGGGAGTACGTGTCTCTCATCGACATTACACTCATATCCACTTATTCCATTTGTTGGTGCTCACACTTTTTCATTATATCATCCATGCTTAGATTTTTTTTCTTGCTTTCTTCTTGTGTGTTTGAAAAACTTTAGAAAAACCAAAAAAATTAGTTGTAGTAATTTACTTTCTATGCAAGCTTAGTAGTAGAATTAAAAAGAAAACCTAAAAATATTTCCTTATTCTTCTTTTGCTTGTTGGGAGCTTTCCCATTGAAATAGTTTTTCTCGTTTTTTGCTTTTCCCTTTTATTTGCTTGCTAAAGAAAACCAAAAACTCCAAAAATATTTCAGTGTGTTTCTCTGAATTTCTTTTCCTTTTTTATCCGAGTCTTACCGAGGAGAAGGCCATGATGAAAATGTTGAGTGGCTCTCATATGAATAATTGTTGAACTAATAAAGAGCCCATTTTACCTTGTCTTCTCCTCTTGAATAAAATGTTTGCAGATTCCAGCTTAGTCCATGGCACTCTTGCACTATTATTATTTTCATATCATTCGGTCATGCAAGTGGAAGGCAATAATGACTACAATCGATGAACTGACCGTGGCAAAGAGAAACTGGTATGAACTCGACCTGTTCTGTTTGTGTAAATATGTTTATCCTAGCACCCAGGTGTCGGGGGACTAATCCACGAGCACCTATGGGACCGGCGGACCGTGTCCCTTTCGGTTCGGCGGGGGCGAGGGTCGCACGAAGAGCGGATCGAGGCGAAGCACACGAGCAGTTTACCCAGGTTCGGGTCGCACGGATGCGTAAAACCCTACTCCTACTTTGTGGTTTGTATTGAGTTCTTGCTCGGGAGCGCGGAGTGCTACAGTACACCCCAGCAGCTAACGAGACCGAGCGTGAGTGTTCTCTTCCTCCGGAACCCCCTCTATGTTGCGCATGGGCCTCCTTTTATATGCTCAAGGGGTCACCGACAGGTGGCAACGTAGACAAGGGTAAAAATGGAAAGGTGTTGCGGTAGGTACAGCTACCTGCTACAGTGCATCATACCTAACCCTAACGGCAGGGGACAAGGGCATTAAATGCCCGTCTGCGTCGCCTAAATAGTGCAAAAGGGACCGTTAGGGACGCCACCGCTCGCCACGATAGCAATCTTGTCAGCGCCGCTTGCCACCGCGCACCGCTGGCTGCACAGCCTCCCGCCACGTACGCCTGGAAGGGTCCCAGAGCGACACGTTGGTGGATGTGCTGGAGCGCGGGCACGGAGTGGTGGCTTGCCGCGGCAAGCGCCTTGCCGCGGTCGTTGTCTTGTCGGGTCCGGGAGCTTGTCGCTCACCGGGCCTTGCCGGGACGCGTGGCGCGTCGCGGCAAGTTCCTTGAGATGCCTTGGTTGGCCTTCCCAGCAAGCTCCTCTTGCCGGGGTCTTGAGATGCCTTGGTTGGCCTTCCCGGCAAGCTCCTCTTGCCGGGGTCTTGTCTCCTTGGCTTGGATACTTTGTCCTTGAATGGCTCCAAAGGAACCACGGAGGACCTTGGCGGTCACCCGGCAAGCCTTGCCGCAGGATGCTGCGACTGCCCGTGCACAAGTTCGGGATACTAGGGTACCCCTACTCTAGTACAGCGACAGGAGCCCCCGGGCCTGGGCCATACACGGTGCCGAGCGCTGTTGGGCCAGTCCCAAAACAGGGCACGGGCACGCGCGGCCTGGGCTACGCCGTATCTCTCCCCGTATCCACCGCGCCCTCCCCGAACAGCACGCGTTGAATGCGGCGTCGTGGGAGAGATCGTGGGTGGTTTCTTTATTCGGAAAGGCGGAACATCCGCCCTCTCCCTCTTTATAAGCAGGGGAAAGAGGGGTAGTTCGCCCATTCGCCGGTTGCTACTCCAATCTCGGAAACCTCCGCCGCTCCCTCGTCTTCCCAAAGCTGAAAGAGAGCAGCGCCCCGCCCCTCATCGCCACCAGCACCACCAATGCTGTCGACCTCCTCCACCACTTCCTCCATGGCTCCGAGAGCTGACAAGGGGAAGGTTGTGAAGTCGACCGAGGCGCAGCAGCTTGCGGCGCTGCGTAAGGAGCGGGCAATCTTCCCCCCCAAGCTCGCCGCGAGGGAGCTGAGGGAGAATTACTACCTCTTCTGGTCGACGGAGACGCGAGCGCATCCACGCACGAAGGTACTTCCAGCCGCCGCTTGGAAAACGGCTCCAAATGGATACCCTTTCTTCGCCTTGTTCTTCTACTGCGGGCTCTGCCCGCCTTTCTCTAAGTTCTTCTGCGATATTATGAACACCTACGGGTTCCACCTCCTTGACTTCACCCCCAATGCTGTTCTGACCATGGCAGTTTTCGCACATCTCTGCGAAAACTTTGTCGGAGTCTATCCCAATGTAGCCCTTTTTCGCCACTTCTTTATGCCCCGAGTAGAGAGAGGAGAGCCTTTATCCGGTGGAATCGCCTGGATCTCGAGGGCCGGCAAGAAGGACACTTATCTGGAGGGAGAGTTCAGCGGCAAGTGGGAGGAATGGAGAGCAGACTGGTGCTGGATTGCCGAGGAGAACCCGCAGCCGTTTACCGCCCGGCGCCAAGCCCCAGAAGCACGCGGCAGCGATTGGAGTTACGTGGCCCCGGAAGACGATAGGCTGAAGATTGCCATCACCCGGATTCAACGCCTCAGGCATGCCGGGCTCACTGTAGGCGCTGTTGGCGCAGATTTTCTTCACAGCCGCATCGCCCCCCTGCAGGAACGGGGGAGACCCGCCTGGGAATTCAAGAATTCGGCGAATATCATGAGGCTGCGTCCGGGCCTCAACTTCAACTTCACTGTTCTGGAGCTTAACGCGATGCTCCAGGAGCTGTTCAAGTACGACCCTCAACATCCCGAAGTGTTCAGGTTGCCGAAGGGTGTTGTTCCGCTGTGCAACAACTCCGTGCTCGACCGCATCCGTGCAATGATGCCGCTGTGCGATTCGCATGGAATTGTCCCAACTCTGCAAGAGCCTGCAAACAACGTTGTGCAGGAGTTCTTTGACGGCTTGGTAGAAGTGCCGGTCCAGTCCGACGAAAAGAGGAGCCTCACCTGCGACACCACCGATGTGGAGATGACACGCATCGCCACTAGGCTGGAAGAGGCGACGCCAGCCGCAGCCGCGGGCGAATTTGGATTCACCGTGGAGGAGGCAGAGGCAGCAGAGGTGGCAAGCCGTGGCGAGCGAGAGGAGCTCGTCGGCGAGAAAGAGCTTGCCGGGCATAACGTCGAGTCGAGCGAGCCCGCCGAGGATACGAGCGGCTCGTTGGAGATCAACTCCTCTTCCTCCTCATCTTCAGGCAGCTCGCCGCAAGCAGAGCCTCCATCCCCACCAAGAAGGCGTCTCCGCAAGGCCGGGGACGTAGCGGAGCGGCAGACGAGTCAACAGCCGCCGCGCCGCGCGACACGCTCCACCGCGGCAAGTACTGTTGTTGCGGGAGCACCTCACGCTGCTGCGGCAACTGGAGCGGGGTCTTGCCAGACGACCGCTTCTGCTCCTGCTGCTTCTCACGCCGCGGCGGCAGCCGGAGCGGGGTCGTCTCAGACCACCGCCACTGTTCCCGCCAAGCGGCCAAGGGAACCTATCCTCCGTCTCCTCGCGCCGGACGTGAGCCGGACTTCGACTTCTCCGCATTCAGCTCCGACGAGGAAGAAGAAGAGTAAGATTCCCTTGTTGTACTTGTAGTTCTTCAATTCTTGCTGTTTTGTCTTGTATCTCATTTGCTTCACTCTGAACTTGTTCCTTTTTAGGACTCTGGCCTAGAGAGCAGCGAAGAGAGCCAAGGTCCCGGTGATTATCATCAAGGACGAACCCACCGCGACAGCAGGGGGTGCGTCCGAGACAACCTTGCCGGACCCGGCAACTGTTCTCCAGAGCAGCCCCTAGCTTAAGTATATGGTTCACTTTCCGCTGTTAGGCGCGCATGGATACTCTTTCTTTGCTGACATCTGACTGTTGGTTTGTGTAGGAGCAGAGCAGCCCCACTAGGAGCGCCCGGAAGCCGCCCCCGAAATGCCAAGGGAGAGTCCTCCGGCAAGGGAGAGTTCTCCGGCAAGGGAGAAGTCTCCGGCAAGGGACAGCACCAGCGGCCCCCCGGCGGCGGAGACCACGACTGCAGAACCCGGTACAAGTAATCTTCTCTTCAAAGCTTCCCTTGGGTTCTTGTTCTTTTTTGGGTATTCGCTTGACTTTTCTTCCTTTTCCGGCCGTCAGACCCATCTGCTGCGGAGCCGATGGAGACCGAGGTTGCCGCCGCCGACGCCGCTGCCACCGAAGAAGCAGCCGGTGCTGACGATCCCGCCGGCGCAGAGGCCGCCAAAGCTGCCGCCGCAGAAGCAGGCGGGGGGTCTGGCAATCGCACTGACGGCCCTGAGGCCGCAGGAGCGACAGGCGCTACGCCGACCGCCAATCCCTCCGCCGCTACCGCAGCGTCAAGCTTTGAAGAGCCCCAGCCAGGTGTCTACTTGAAGGTTGGCGATGGCGTCTTCATCAACCTCCCCTGGGCGTCGAGCTCCAGGGCGCTGGTCGAAGGAGAGAGCTTCGACGGAGAGGTGCTCGCCTCCGCTGGGCTGGCGTTCGTTGATGCGCCGAGCAGCAGCAGTAGCGAGCCTGAGGAGGAGCGGCTGCTGCGGAAGCTGTTGTCGCTCTACCGCGCGCGGCAAGCCAAGCTGGAATCCCGCGAGGCGCTTGTCGCGAAGGCGGGAGCGGACATCGAGAGGCGCGCGGAGGAGCTCCGGGGTCTCAACCAGGAAGCTCTCCGGTCTCTGGCAGAGGAGCGGGAGCAACTCGCTGAGGAGCAGAAGGCCTTCCTCCTCGGGAAGGCCGAAGTTGAAGAGCAACAGCGGCTTGCCGCTTAGAAGCTGTCTGCGCAGGAGGGCGAGCTGGTGCAGCGGAAGGTCATCCTTGACGCCCACGAGGAGGAGCTTGCCGCGCGCAAGAGAACATTCGGCGGAGCCCTCAAGCAAGCGGAGGATGCTGCCGTAGCCGCCGAGGCCGCCAAGAAGGAGCTGGAGACGAAGGTGGCGCAGCTGGAGGCCGATCTCAAGGCGAGCGGTGAGGAGCTTGCCGCGCTCAAGCATGAGCGGGAGAAGGACGCCTATAGCCACTCAGAGCTGCAGGCTCGTCTCGCCGAGAAGGGCAAGGAGCTCAGTGCCGCCATGGACTCCAACACAGATCTTGAGTTGAAGCTGACTACTTTGACCAAGATGCTGGACGGCGCCAGGGAGCAGGAGGTGGCCTTGAAGGAGGAGATCAAGGCCGACAAGGCGCTGCTGGCGAGTGCTGCCGCCGCCCAGAATGCTTTTAGGGAGAATGTGGAGCACTGGACGGAGGGTCTCGTGAATGTTGCCGCAGACATTGACAGGGAGCTGGCGCAGCTGGGGATGGAGGATCTCGGGTATCCCTCCGACGAGAACCTCCAACCCAGCGCCAAGCTCATCTTGTTCTTCAAAGGCGTGGCGACGGCCCTCCAGCAACTCCGGGAGAGGATCCCAAAGCAGCTGGCCGACGAGTCGCGCAAGATCTGCGCGGGAGCTCTTCAAAAGATGTTGGTGAAGGTGGCCTTCCGCAACCCGGGCCTCAACCTCACCAACGTCCTCAAGACCCTGCCGTCGGATGATGATCTGGAGGCGCTCAAGACCCTTGTCGCACCCATTGTGGACAAGGTGAGCGAGATCAAGAGGATTGAGGGCGATCGCGTAGACTAGGCCGCCCATTTTCTTCTTTTCTTGTCGCTGCTGGTCATGTTATGAGAACAATCTGTTAGAGTCGTGACAAGCTACCTTGTAATATAACTCTATTCCAGGTAATGACTGCAATGTTATTCCCTTTACTTGATTCCTCCCTTTGTATGTTTTTGCCCTACGCTTTTAGGGAACTTGCCGGTGCAGGCACCTTAGCCGCGAGCGCTGAGTGCGGGACGTCAGCAGCCTGCTGGCGGTGCCGCCACCGACAAGAAACCTTGTCGCAACTAGTCGCAGCTCACTTAAGTTGTTGAGCGGACTCGAAACAAAGTAAGGGCGCAACTAGCTACGAGTTGGTTCCTCCGCGCACAGGTTTTCCATACAAAGTGCGGTCGTTCAAGGGAGATAACTTAAAAATTTAAAAAATCTGATTGCTCAAACTTTGGCAACTTAGCTTTTCTGTTGTTTGCTTCCCGGTAAGGCGAAACTTTCTTGAACGACGCCTGGTCCATACCATTATCTTCTCCTTCCCCCCCAGCAAACTTGTGGGCGAGGGAACCTTCTTTTCCTTGAGAAAAAAGAAAGAGTGGAAAATAAAGATATGGAGCCTTACGGCTCGTTATTGCTTACCGGGGAGTAGGTGCTGCACAAAGTGTCAGATCACATATGCAAAAATAGAAAGCATGAAATTGACAAGATGTGCGCAGCATATGAGCTTTACTTATGCACGGGGTCTGCGCCCGGCTTTGTACAAAGGATTACATGCAATAGCGGCAAGACTTGTACAAAAGGTGGTTGCCGGAACAGGTTCCGGCAACCGCGCCTTACGGGTAAAACTTACGAAGATGCTCAATGTTCCAGGAATTGCTCACCGGAATGCCATCTTCGGTCTCAAGGCGGACAGCGCCAGGCCTAGTGACTCGTTTCACCCGGTAAGGGCCTTCCCACTTCGGCGTCAACTTGTTGGAATTCTTGGCGGACTGAACACGCCGAAGAACAAGGTCGCCTTCCTCGAGACTTCTGGCGTTAACTTTGCGGCTATGGTAGCGGTGCAAAGCTTGCTGGTAGCGAGCAGCTCGTACAGCAGCCTGAAGACGGTCTTCCTCAAGGAGCTGCGCGTCATCTTGTTGCAGCTGCTCTTGCTCAAGCTCATCATAAGCGAGCACTCGAGGTGACCCGTATACGAGTTCCATGGGGAGAACTGCCTCTGCTCCATAGACTAGAGCGAAAGGTGTCTGGCCAGTGGCTCGATCTGGTGTCGTCTTGATCGACCAAAGAACCACCGGCAGCTCCTCGATCCAGTTTCTTCCGCACTTGTGTAGCTTGTCGAAAGTCCTGGTCTTGAGCCCACGCAGCACTTCAGCATTTGCCCTCTCCGCTTGACCGTTGCTTCTTGGGTGAGCAACAGAAGCGAAGCAGACCTTGGCTCCAAGATCTTGGACGTACTGCATGAAGGTGCGGCTCGTGAATTGCATACCGTTGTCGGTGATTATCCTGTTAGGGATCCCGAAGCGGCAAACAATCGACCTGAAGAACTTGACTGCTGACTGTGCTGTCACCTTCCTCACTGCTTCCACTTCCGGCCACTTTGTGAACTTGTCGATTGCAACGTACAAGTACTCAAAGCCCACGATTGCTCGGGGAAAGGGGCCGAGGATGTCGAGCCCCCAGACCGAAAATGGCCAGGATAAAGGGATCGTCTGGAGAGCTTGAGCTGGTTGGTGTATCTGCTTGGAATGGAACTGGCACGCTTCACACTTGGTTACTTGTGCAGTTGCATCCTGGAGGGCTGTCGGCCAAAAGAAACCTTGCCGGAATGCTTTGCCGGCAAGTGCTCTTGCGCCAATGTGGTGACCACATATGCCTCCATGTATCTCCGCCAACAGCTTTTGTCCGTCTTCCCGGTGAATACACTTCAATTTCACACCGTTGAGTCTTCTTCTGTACAGTGTGTTGTCGACAAACTGGTACATACTTGACTGCCGGGCTACTCTTTCTGCTTCTTCTTGCTCGTCGGGAAGTTCTCCTGTTTGAAGGAAACGGACAATCTGCTGTGCCCATGCTGGAGCTTGTGGCTCGACAACAAGGACTAATGGCAAATCTGCTGCTGCGAGAACATCCGCTTCTACGGCGAGAACCTGCGGCTCTGCCGGAGCTTGACGTTCCCCGGCAAGCTTGCCGGAGGAAAACTTGTCGGGAGCTTCTGCTTCAACGGAACAAACCCTAGGGCTTGCCGGAGCTGACTGCTCCTCAGCGCTCTTGGCGTTGATCTTGGGGACCTTCTTGGCGGCGGCTTCGAGAAGCTCTGCCGGAAAATAGTCACCAGAAATCAACTTCCTCTTCTTGCTCTGTCCAGTTGATGGCGTTACAGTCGGTTGAGTCAGCTTGAGCACAAAGATCCCTGGTTCCACAGGTAACTTAAGTGCGGCGCACTTTGATAGGCCATCGGCAATGGCGTTCTGAGCTCTTGGAACATGCTCCATCTGTAGGCCGTCAAAGTGCTCTTCTAGCTTTCTCACTTCGTCGACGTAGGCATCCATCAACGGACTCTGATAGCTCTTGTTCACTTGGCGGACGACAAGCCGCGTGTCACCCCTGACAATGAGCTTCTTGATCCCAAGGTCTGCCGCGATCCTGAGACCGGCAAGCAAGCCTTCATACTCTGCAGTATTGTTTGTTGCTTGCTCCTTGGGAAAGTGCATCTGGACTACGTACTTGAGGTGCTCTTCGGTGGGTGCGACAAGCAGCACGCCAGCGCCGGCGCCTTGCAGCGAAAAGGCACCATCAAAGTACATCAGCCACTCTTTGCTTGCTTCTTCCATGGGGATGCTCGTTTCTGGAATTTCTTCATCTGGTGTTGGCGTCCATTCTGCTATGAATTCTGCCAATGCTCTTCTTTGAATAGTTGAAGTACTCTCAAACTTGAGGCCAAAGCTTGACAGTTCCAGTGCCCACTCAACAATCCCACCTGTCGCTTCTTGATTCTGTAGTATCCTCTTCAGCGGAAAACAAGTGACAACTGTGATCTCATGTGCTTGGAAGTAATGGCGCAGCTTTCTCGAGGCCATGAGAAGGCCGAAAAGCAATTTCTGCACGCCAGAGTACCTTGACCTAGCCCCCTGCAGAAGGGAACTGACAAAGTAAACTGGGCGCTGTACCATTCTCTTCTGTATCTCCTTGCGCGTCTGCGCAAATCCATCCTTGTCGGGACCAGAGCTTGTCGGGGAAGCCCCCTGCTTGTCGCTGGATGCGCCTGCCGTGGTTGCTGGCTCGTCATCTGCCTCCCTCTCTGCTACTAACGCAGCACTAACCACTTGATTGGTTGCCGCTATATACAGCAGCAACTTCTCTTGTGGCTTAGGTGCGACAAGTGTTGGAGGGGAGGACAGGTATCTCTTCAAGTCTTGCAGCAGCCTTCGCTTCCGGAGTCCATTTCATTGGACCTGCCTTTTTCAATATTTTGAAAAACGGCAGGGCGCGCTCAGCAGACCTAGAGATAAACTTGCTGAGAGCAGCTACACAACCGGCAAGTCTTTGTACATCCTTGACGTGCTTTGGTGCTTCAATCTGCTCAATGGCCTTGATCTTGTCGGGATTGGCTTCGATTCCCCGCTGAGACACGAAGAACCCGAGAAGCTTGCCGGAGGGGACTCCAAACACGCACTTCTCGGGGTTGAGCTTGAGGCTGATCTTGCGTAGATTTGCAAAGGTCTCGTCTAAATCTTGAATCAGAGTTGCCTTGTCCTTGCTCTTGACCACTATGTCATCCATGTAGGCTTCCGCATTTCTGTGTATTTGTGGCTCAAGAGCGACATGGACTACCCTTGCAAATGTTGAACCAGCATTTTTTAAACCGAAAGGCATCCGTATGAAACAGTACGTGCCACATGGAGTGATGAATGCGGTCTTCTCCTCATCCTCTTCTGCCATGAAGATCTAATGGTATCCTGAGTATGCGTCAAGAAATGAAAGCAGGTCACATCCGGCCGTGGAGTCAACAATCTGGTCAATGCGCGGCAAAGGAAATGGGTCTTTGGGACAAGCTTTGTTAACATCGGTAAAGTCGATACAAAGTCTCCATTTCCCGTTCGCCTTGCGCACGACTGCAGGATTGGCCAACCACGTAGGATGGAGCACTCCTCTGACATGGCCTGCTGCTTCCAACTTCTTGATCTCTTCTGCGATGAATTCTTGGCGCTCCACTGCTTGCTTCCTGACCTTCTTCTTGACGGGCCGCGCATGAGGACAAACGGCAAGATGGTGCTCAATTACTTTCTTGGGAACACCGGGGATGTCAGACGGTTGCCACGCAAACACGTCGACGTTCGCCCGCAGGAAAGCAATGAGCGCGCTTTCCTATTTAGGGTCGAGAGTGGCACTGACGGTGAAGGTACCACCAGTGCCGTCCTCCTTGGCGGACACCTTCTTGGTCTCTGGCGGAGCTGCCATTGTCTTCTTACACTTGCCGGTGGAGCTCGATGGTGCGTCCTCGACGGCAGCGCAGCACTCCGAAGAGGTGCGCTTGCTGGAGTGGGCATCCTTGACGGCAGCGCAGCACTCCAAAGAGGTGCGCTTGCCGGAGTGGGCATCAGAACTCTTGCCGGACTTGGTCTTCTTCTTCCCCCCGGGAGCTTGAACGGCAAGTGACTTGCGATCTGTTGCGGCTGTCGCTTCCCGGTAGATCTTGTCGGCGCAGATAAGAGCATCCTTCTTGTCGCCAGGGACAGAGATGACGCTTATCGGGCCTGTCATCTTGAGCATGTTGTATGCGTAGTGAGAGGCTGCCATGAACTTGGCGAGTGCTGGACGGCCGAGTATCCCATTTTAAGGCAATGGAAAATCGGCAACGTCAAAAGTGACCCTCTCAGTCCTGAAGTTCACCTCGCTGCCAAATGTTACTGGCAACGTGACCTTCCCCTTCGGCTTGCTCCTTCCCGGGTTGATTCCTTGGAATGTGCCGGTCTCTTCAAGCTCGCTGTCAGGGATCTGGAGTTTCTGGAGTACAGCGGAGGAGATCAGGTTCAAGCCGGCCCCGCCGTCAACTAGCATCTTAGTGAACTTGAGGTTGCGGATAGTTGGTGAAACCAACATCGGCAAGCACCCGACCGCAGTTGTGCGATCAGGGTAGTCCTCAATATCAAAGATGATAGGCGTGTTGGACCATTTCAGAAGCTTGCGTGACTCGACAGGTGGTTCCGCCGCATTAACTTCCCGCACCCACTGCTTGAGTTGGCGGTGCGAAGTATGCAGAGAAGCACCGTCGTCAACGCACAAGACCTCTGTGGCTTTCTGGAACTCCTGCTCACTGGTCTCGACATCATCCATGTCTTCGTCGTCGTCGTCATCTTCATCCTTGTCGCGGCCGCGGGGAGGTCTGTCTCCTTGCCGCTGCTTGGCCTTTCCGCGGCGTCCTCCCCGGCCAGCGTGCTTCTTGCCGGATTCTCCAGCGCCTCCTTGGGCCCTCTCCTTGTCGCATTGCTCGTATTCAACCTTTTGCTGCTGGACAAGCTGCTCGACCTTCTTGCAGCTCTGGAGGTCATGGCCCTTGGTGCGGTGGATCTTGCAGTACTGCTTGTCGGTGCCGTCCTGCTTGTCAGCGACCGCCACAGCCTGGCAGTTGGTGCATGCGGCAATCTCCTTGCCGGAGCTACCAGCTTTGGCTTTCTTGGCGCCACCTTCGTTGCCGGACTGCTCAATGACTAGCACATCTTTGCCTTTCTTCTTCGGCGGCATGTCGATGAAGATGATGAAGATCTAGCTCGTGTGAACGCCGGATCTGGTTCACACAACCTCGACGCCCCTACCTGGCGCGCCAAAGATGTCGGGGGACTAATCCACGAGCACCTATGGGACCGGCGGACCGTGTCCCTTTCGGTTCGGCGGGGGCGAGGGTCGCACGAAGAGCGGATCGAGGCGAAGCACACGAGCAGTTTACCCAGGTTCGGGCCGCATGGATGCGTAGAACCCTACTCCTGCTTTGTGGTTTGTATTGAGTTCTTGCTCGGGAGCGCGGAGTGCTACAGTACACCCCAGCAGCTAACGAGACCGAGCTTGAGTGTTCTCTTCCTCCGGAACCCCCTCTACGTTGTGCATGGGCCTCCTTTTATATGCTCAAGGGGTCACCGACAGGTGGCAACATAGACAAGGGTAAAAATGGAAAGGTGTTGTGGTAGGTACAGCTATCTGCTACAGTGCATCATACCTAACCCTGACGGCAGGGGACAAGGGCATTAAATGCTCGTCTTCGTCGCCTAAATAGTGCAAAAGGGACCGTCAGGGACGCCACCGCTCGCCACGATAGCAATCTTGTCAGCGCCGCTTGCCACCGCGCACCGCTGGCTGCACAGCCTCCCGCCACGTACGCTTGGAAGGGTCCCAGAGCGACACGTTGGTGGATGTGCTGGAGCGCGGGCACGGAGTGGTGGCTTGCCGCGGCAAGCGCCTTGCCGTGGTCGTTGTCTTGTCGCGTCCGGGAGCTTGTCGCTCACCGGGCCTTGCCGGGACGCGTGGCGCATCGCGGCAAGTTCCTTGAGATGCCTTGGTTGGCCTTCCTGGCAAGCTCCTCTTGCCGGGGTCTTGAGATGCCTTGGTTGGCCTTCCCGGCAAGCTCCTCTTGCCGGGGTCTTGTCTCCTTGGCTTGGATACTTTGTCCTTGAATGGCTCCAAAGGAACCACAGAGGACCTTGGCGGTCACCCGGCAAGCCTTGCCGCGGGATGCTGCGACTGCTCGTGCACAAGTTCGGGATACTAGGGTACCCCTACTCTAGTACACCGACACCAGGCTTTAGCCCATTATGATTAAACATGTTTGCAATGAAAATTAGAGATTATAGTTTCTCATCCCAAGCATAAGTAGCTGGGTGTTAATAATGATTTATCTTGGATATCAACATAGCGTTAAAATGATTGTCATGTAGAATGGTGATATGGTATCCTCCTATGAATGTTCAAGTGGCTTGACTTGGTACATGTTCATGCATGTAGTTGAATCAAAACCAACATAGCCTCTATAATGTTTATGTTCATGGTGTTCATATCCTACTCATGCTAGTGTCCAATGTTACTTATGCATAATGCATGGTTATGATCGTTGTTGCTATCTAGCTGGCCGCTTCTCAACCTAAATTGCTAGCCTTCACTTGTACTAAGTGGGGGTTGTCGGAGTAATTAGCCACGGGTAGCCTCATCAGCCCCCCATGGCGTTTAAAGACATCAGGGCCGGCTGCGCCCCTCAAGAATCAAAGACTGAAGCGCCGCCTTCTCGCAGCCGGCTGGTCCGAGCGGCTGGCTGCCAGAAGATGGCTAGGCCCAGAGGGCGGCCCCAAGCGCCCTAAGTTTACACCACATTATGACGACGAGATGGGGCATGGCTAGAGTGCTGTTGCTCCCCCCACCCGAATCCAGGGCCAAGCATGGCAACAGTGCATCGTACAGGGCGGACGCCCCCCGCCCGTCGTGGCATTGTTGCCATGCCGATCGTGACATCACCATGGCAGAGAAGGCCATATACTCCCATTACTGACTGTCGGTATGGCCCACAGGTGGTGGGCGCTACCTGTTTGCGAGGAGCCAGAGGGCGGCGAACCCAGTCCAGTCGGCACGAGGAGAGGCCGACCCCTGACCAGGCGGTCCTCCTCTCCTTAAAGTTTGTGCACCATTAATCAGAAGAGATGGGGAATGGCTACAGTGATCGCCCGCCAGGCGGTGGCACTATAGCCATGCCTCCCCTGACAAAGCATGCAGCATTACCAGCATCGCTATAGTGCTGAGCAGCCAGGCAGACTCGCAAGCGGCGGGCGCGGCCTATCGGCCAAGTACGAGCCAACCAGCAGGGCCCACCAAGCGGCGGGCCCCAGCGGCCGGTGGAGAAGCCGGCGACCGTAGACACTAACAGACAGGGCCGACACCTGGCCAGATTATCTTTGTACCCCTGGGGGTAGGCCTATATCACTGGTAGAAAAAGGTCCTGTTGTCCCGGTTCGTAAGGGGCTTTTGTCCCGGTTCCTGAACCGGGACTAAAGGGTCGGTACTAATGCCCTGTCCCTTTAGTCCCGGTTCAATCCAGAACCGGGACTGATGGGCCTCCACGTGATCTGTGCGCGGAGCCCAGGCAGGAGACCCTTTGGTCCCGGTTGGTGGCACCAACCAGGACCAATAGGCATCCACGCGTCAGCATTTCTGTGGCTGGGGTTTTTGTTTTTTTTGAAGGGGGGGGTTTGGGGGGTTAATTTAGGTGTTTCATATATTGTGTTAGCTAGCTATAATTAATAGAGAGAAGTGTCCTCTCTTATGTCCGTGCTTGGTCGACGCTACGTACTATACATACGTATAGAGAGGACTAGACACGCTAGCTAGCTAGTAAGCAAACGAAGGAAACAAACGATCGTCATGAACATATATGCATACAGAGAGAAGTGATATCGACCACCTCTCCTTCTCTGAGAGATTGGTCGAACAACAAGTTCTCGTATATCTATCCGACACTACCGGCTACATATATACAATAATTATCTCTTACAAATATAATCATATGGACTCATGGTCCACATAGTATTCTCCATCTTCAGCGATCACGTGGTCAAGAAAGAATGCCGCCAATTCCTCTTGAATTGCTCGCATGCGAGCTGGTGCTAGGAGTTCATCCCGCTTCTGAAACATCTAATTTGAAGAAGGGGGTCAATACATATATATATATATGAATGAATGAAACTCAACACAAATGATGGTAATAAAATAAAATTGTGAATGTTGTTATTTACGTACTTCATAGTGTTCGTCAGTGTAGCCCCGCTCACAGGTCGTGTGGCGGATGGACTCGCAAACGTAGTATCTAGAGAAATCATTCCCTTGTTCCTGCCACAACCACTTTACAAGAAATAGAGGTCAATCAAACTAATAAGCAAGAATGCCAAATGGTATTGATGAAACTAGCGCTTGAATCACTAGTAGATGTGCGGAACATGCTACTATAGTACTTACTTTCGGGTGTCTAAATTGCAGCTCCTTCGGCAGTCCCGGAGCTTTTCTGGTGAATTTTCTCCAAACCCTACCGGACAAAGAAAACAATTACTTGATATATCAGGAAGTGAACAAAGTTGCTGATATGGTGGATAATGATCGATTTAACTTACTTCTCGAGCATTTGAGTCATGTCTGCATAGTCCTGGGGATCTTTTCGTCTTGAGTCTAAGACGGTTACTAGTCCCTGCTCAAGCTTAATCTCTAGGAGAATATAGTGGTAACTGCACATGCATGCATAACTCATCAATTACATTACTATAACCTTGACTAATATATAAGGGAAACCGAATACGCACAAGACAGTAACACTCACTTGAAGTTGTAAGGAAAGAGTATTATATCTTTGTTTTCATTTACTACCAACGATCGTAGCAAGTTGGCCTCGGTATCTGCGGCATGAAATTTAACCTGAGTTGCATCTATGAGATATGTGTTAATGAACCCAATATCACCGACTTGTCTTCTCTTCAATTCGGCGATCTTCAATCTGCATAATATATCGAGGATGATTATAAATAAATGCAATGAAAGAGCTGAGCTATATAGAGAGACTTAATGACAGAAGTAGTACTACTTATAGACAGTAGCAGGCGACCGTTGTTTTATCGAGGGCCAATTGCTTGAAAAACTGAAAGAACTCCTCGAATGGAACAGGCAACAGTTCAATTCCAACGAGGTCATGCTCCTTTTTGACTTTCACATACAAAGTACTCCTCCCCCCAGAGTCTCTACAGATTTTCAAGTACCAATCATGCAATCTTCGCATCATCGTTGATAGAGATCTTTCATCTTTGACAAGAGGCTTCCCATACTCGTATCTTTGTATCTGCACCTTGATGAAATCATAATGTACATCGTCGGGAAGGTAATCGCCAAGATTGTTATAACCGGGCACCATCCTCGGATCATTAGCGACGTTGTCGCTAGGCACCTTGAGCGGGGGGCATGATTGCTTTGCTTGTTCGCTGAGCTGGGCAATTTGTTTCCCATCTCGTCGTTCTTTCAGCCTTTGATCATTGACAGTACTTCCCGACCGCTCCGCTTAGGCAAATTCCTTTCCAATAATGCGCTCATAGTTTCCTTTTGGCAGAGACTTGGGTGGTTTTGTTAGGGCAGCCAGAGTGCGCTTCGCTTTCACCAGATCTACCTTCTCCTCCGAAGGTGGATGTTTCTTTGCTTTCACCCCTTCAAAGTAGTTCCTCACTTCTTCTCGTGCGATCTCGGCGTTCTCCTCCGGGGTCCTCTCGTATGGTAACTTCTCTGGAGTCTTCAGAGAAGGACCAAATCTGTATTTCCTCCCGCCTCTGGCTGTACTGCTAGACGCCGGCAGAGCAGACGGAGCGGTTGTCTTCTTTACTTGCTTACGAGGAAGAGGAGAAGGACTACGACGCGCTGGAGCAGCCAGAGCGGCGGCAGGTCTCTTCCTCCCTTGCTGACGAGGCGGGGAAGGAGGAGGCTGGCTGCTCGGGCGCGTGGGTGCAGGCGGAGTGCCGCCATGTGCTGGAGAAGGAGCCGGTCGAGTGCCCTGATCGTCACTCGCCGGAGGAGGAGGCGGTGGAGGAGGTGGAGTGCCCTGACTCGCCGGAGGAAGAGGAGGTGGAGGAGGCGGAGTGCCCTGACTTGCCGGAGGAGGAGGAGGAGGAGGCGTCCAGTTCAGAAGGTTGATGAGCTCCTTCTGCCATAGGCATGGAGTCTTCAGAGCAGACCCCAGCCTAGTCTCCCCTTCACCGGTAGGGTGGTCAAGCTGGAGGTCCTCAAATCCCTCCGTTATTTCATCCACCATCACCCTAGCATATCCTTCTGGAATCGGCCGGCAGTGAAAAGTTGCGCCGGGTTCAGTAGGATAAACAGAGCCAACAGCCGCCTTGACCTTCAAATTCATCCATTGCGTCATAAGGTGGCAATTTTGAGACTCCGTGATAGCATCCACGGGATAGCTTGCAGGAGCCGTCAAGGCATGCTTCGGCTGAAGCAGCTCGGTGGAAGCCACGCTGCTTCTCCGTTGAGATGGCGGGGTAGCTTCGGGGGAAGCTTCGGCAGTACGTTTGCTGCGATTTGCTTCTCGTTCCTCTATCGCTTGTACCCTTGCTTGCAGCGCCTGCATTTGGGTCTGCTGCACTTTTTCCTCCTATCATGGGATTTGTAACCGCCTGTGTCCGGAAACCCAACCTTCCACGGAATGGAGCCTGGCGTGCCTCGTGTCCGTCCAGGGTGCTCAGGATTCCCGAGGGCCATTGTGAGCTCGTCGTTCTCTCTGTCTGGAAAGAACGTTCCTTGTTGCGCTGCTTCGATATACTACTGAAGCTTCCTGACTGGTATGTCCATTTGATCGTTCGTCCAATTGCACTTCCCTGTTACAGGGTCCAAGGTTCCGCCAGCCCCGAAGAACCAAGTCCGGCAACGGTCTGGCTAGTTAGTAGTCTCTGGTTCGATCCATATATCAACCAGATCATTCTCCGTCTTGGCCCACTTAGGCTGGGCTACGAGGTAGCCACCTGACCCCGTGCGATGGTGATGCTTCTTCTTCGCATCATTTTGCTTGTTTGTAGCCGACATCTTCTTACTCTTTTCCGATGTCTTGTGGGCCACAAATGCGGGCCAGTGATCTCTGATCTTGTCATATCTACCCTTGAATTCTGGTGTCTCATTATTTTCAACAAACTTATTCAGATCTTTCTTCCACCTCCTGAATAGTTCTTCCATCCTCTTAAGAGCAAAAGACTTGATTAATTGCTCTTTAACTGGCTTCTCTGGATTATCCTCTGGCGGTAGGGTGAAATTTGACTTTAGCTCAGTCCAAAGATCATTTTTCTGCATATCATTGACATAAGACACCTCAGGGTCTTCTGTAGCCGGCTTAAACCATTGCTGGATGCTGATCGGGATCTTGTCCCTAACCAAAACCCCGCACTGAGCAACAAATGCGCTCTTTGTCCGGAGGGGTTCAATCGGTTGGCCGTCGGGCGCGATTGCTATGATCTCAAACTTTTCATCCGAGCTCAACTTTTTCTTCAGGCCACGTCTCTTTACTGAAGTTGTGCTCGATCCGGAGGGCTAGAAAAAAGAACAAAGACTTATTTAATATGTGTACATACCAAAATAATGAATGCATCAATTAGCTAGTCAGCAGAAGCTTAACTAATATATATACCTGGCCGGACTCGGTTCGGTCACCGGAGACATCATCACGGTCTCCTTATTGCACCGACATTGGGTCACCGGAGCCGTCCTCACGGTCTCCTTCTTGCATCGGCATTAGGTAACCGGAGCCATCATAATCATAGCCAGCTGCTTCCAGACCATCGGTGTCGTTGAGAAACAACGAGCAGACGGCATCACTTCCTCGTGCGATTATGTCCCCCAACAACTCCTCTTGTACTTCGTCTTGGGCGGTGTCCATAGTTTCTACAAATATTGGCAACATGGAAATTATTATTCAAACATGACAGATGGATATATTAGTGGCAAACATAGAACTAATATTAATTAGTGGCCTCGACGTTGCTTCTCTAGGGTTTGGGGTGGCCTCGATGCTGCTTCTCTAGGGTTTGGGGTGGCCTCGACAATGCTTCAAGGATAAAAAAAGAAGAGGAAGAAGAAAAAAAAGAGGAGAAGAAAGAATAGAGGAGTAAGAACTCCTCTATTCTTTCTTCTCCTCTTTTTTTCTTCTTCTTCCTCTTTTTTTTATCGGGAACGAGGGTCGTCGAGGGTCACCGAGCGGTAGAGGAAACCCTAAATAGGAAGTATCGTGGGTGTGAGATACATGTGGCCGTCGGTGTCGGACACTACATCCACGTCCCACAAGTGACGTGGGCGTCGAAGCCCGCGCCACTTGTGGGACGTGGATGTAGTGTCCGACACCGACGGCCACATGTATCTCACACCGACGATACTTTCTATTTAGGGTTTCCTCTACCGCTCGGCGACCCTGACCCTCGACGACCCTCGTTTCCGATAAAATAAAGAGGAAGAAGAAGAAAAAAAGAGAAGAAGAGGAAGAAGAAGAAAAAAAAGAGAAGAAGAAGAAAAAAAGAGGAGAAGAAAGAATAGAGGAGATCTTCTCCTCTATTCTTTCTTCTCCTCTTTTTTTTCTTATTCCTCTTCTTTTTTTATCCTCTTCTTCCTCTCATGTTCGACGACCCTCGACCCCTCGGCGACCCTAGACCCCTGGAACCCTCGACCCCAAGATGACCCTGGAACCCTCGACCCTCGATCCCTCGACCCTATAGAACCCTCAAACCCTCGACCCTCTATTTTGCAACGATATGGAGGGGGTGCTCCCGTGGTCTAAAATCCGTCTATGCACGATAGAAAATTCTGAAAAAATACATCTATTATCCCTCAACGTCCCGCCTGATCATGAACAAAAAAATCTATGAATTAAAAAAACATCATGTTCTATGAACAAAAAAACATTATATTTCGTCCACATTCGTGCATACATCATATATGGGATCATCTATGAAAAAAACATCATATTCTATAAAAAAATCATTACATATATATAGAAAACAAGCATATATATAAAACAAGCACCTATCTTTTGCATATATACATGAACATATATATACTCAGCGAACATATATACATACAATCATATACTCACACATATACATATAATCTGAAAAAACACCATATATACATGAAAAAACAAATCGGGGGGGGGGGGGCGCCCTCCTGACAGGGCAGTGGCGGCTGGGCGCCACGCGGCGCGAGTGCAAGGCAGGGCGGTGCATGGAAGCCACACAGGGCAGGGGCGGCGGCGCGGCGGCCGCGCAGGACAGGGGCACAGGGGCGCGGGACGGGAGGGGCTGTGCTCACAGGAGGCGGCGGCGACGGCAAAGGCGATCAGCCTGACGGCGTCGGTGGCGGCAGCGACGACGAAGGCGAGCAGCCTAATGGCGTTGGTGGCGATGGCGACGAGGAGGAGCAGGGGCGTCGGGCGGCGACGGCGACGAGGAGGAGCAGGGGGCGTCGGGGGAGAAGTGGGTGATTTGGTCAAAAACTGCTAAGTGCTGTATATATAGCAAGAGCATTGGTCCCGGTTCGTGAAACCAACCGGGACTAATGCCGCCTTTAGTCCCGGTTGGTGCCACCAACCGAGACCAAAGGCCTCTTTTCAGCAGCCCAAAGGGCGGGAAGCGGTTGGTGCCACGAACCGTGACCAATGCCACCCTTTAGTCTCGGTTGGTGCCACCAACCGGGACCAAAGGCCTTGTGCGGCTGCTGCGTCGAAAGTTTAGTCCCACCTCGCTAGTTGAGAGGGGTGCGCAGTGGTTTATAAGCCCCACTGCTGCACCCCTCTCGAGCTCCTTTCTATTGCAGGCTTACGGGCCAAATTGTCACTGCTATGCTTGTGGGCCTACTGGGCCTCCTGCGGGCCTGAATCCAGGCCCTTGGATGGGTTTCTAGTCGTATTCAGGCCGTGGGGGCCCAGTAGGTGGCATTTTTTTGTTTTTTGTTGCTTTATTTATTTTCTTTTGTTTTTTGCTTTATTTTTTAATTTTTTATGATTTTAGTTTTAGAAAAATTATAAACTTTTTGTTAATGCCATTAGTTTTCAAATTTGAAAACACTTTTTTTGTTTTCTTTGTTGCTTTATTTATTTTATTTTTTTCTACTTACAACAAAATACTTATTGTTGCTATTTTTTTTCCAGTTTTTTTGTTTTGTTTTCTGCATTATTTATTTTCTTTTGTTTTTTGCTTTATTTTTTTATTCTTTTTGCTTTTAGTTTTAGAAAAATTATAAACTTTCTGTTAGTGCCATTAGTTTTCAAATTTCAAAACACTTTTTTAGTTTTTTTGTTTTCTTTGTTGCTTTATTTATTTTATTTTGTGATTAAGTTTACTATAAAAATAGTTTTTTTTCCTGTTTTTTTGATTTGTTTTTTGCATTATTTATTTTCTTTTGTTTTTTGCTTCAATTTTTAATTCTGTTTGCTTTTAGGTTAGCAAAATTATAAACTTTCTGTTAGTGCCAGTAGTTTTCAAATTTGAATAGTTAAAATTTGAATTCTTTGAAAATTTTTTTATTCACAAGTTTGTGATTAACTTACTAAAAAAATGAGAATAGTTGCACTTATAGAGAAAATTCAACCTAAATTCCTAGTAAATTTCTATGAATTTCAGAGAAATTCACTATGAATTTAGGTTAAACTTTTCTCTATTAGGGCATCTATTTTCACTTTGAGAGGAGCTCAACAAGGCACAGAGGGAAGGGCTTATAAACCGGTGTGAGCCCCCTTCGGTTGGTGAGGTGGGACTAAACTCTACCCGCAACGAGGACCAACCCTTTAGTCCCGGTTTGTGGCACAAACCGGGACTAATGGTCATGGGCCAGGGGCGAGGAGCAAAATTATGAACTTTCTGTTAGTGCCATTAGTTTTAGAAAGTTGAAAGTTGAAAGTTGGCATGGGCCAGGGACTAATGGTCATGGTATTATGAGGGCCGAACCATAAGACATGAAAGCATTTCAAATGAACTCTGAAAAAGTTGAAAGTTGGCACGGTATCATAATTTCACCCACATAGCATGTGCATGTACAAAACGGACAATGGTAGCATGTTCGTGTGTTACAAAGCTGGCATGGTATCATCATAATAGTTGCGGGAGAAAGTCTTCACTTTTTCTTCGCTTGTGTCATTTGCTTATTGCGCCGTAACCATGGATAATCTTCATTGTTTATCAGGATTCTTGGGTCAGCCTTGACATTGAAGGGAGGAATTTCATGAAACTTTTCATAATCTTCAGACATGTTTGTCTTGCCGTCCACTCCTAGGATGTCCCTTTTTCCTGAAAGAACTATGTGGCGCTTTGGCTCATCATATGATGTATTCGCTTCCTTATCTTTTCTTTTTCTCGGTTTGGTAGACATGTCCTTCATATAGATAACCTGTGCCACATCATTGGCTAGGACGAACGGTTCGTTAGTGTACCCAAGATTTTTCAGATCCACTGTTGTCATTCCATACTGTTGGTCTACCTATACCCCGCCGCCTAACAAATTGACCCATTTGCACTTAAACAAAGGGACCTTAAAATCAGGTCCGTAGTCATGTTCCCATATGTCCACCATGTAACCATAACATGTGTCCTTTCCGCTCTCGGTTGCTGCATCAAAGCGGACACCGCTGCTTTGGTTGGTGCTCTTTTGATCTTGGGCGATCATGTAAAATGTATTCCCATTTATCTCGTATCCTTTGTAAGTCAATACAGTCAAAGATGGTCCCCTGGACAACAAGTACAACTCATTACAAACAGTGTTGTCACCTCTGAGATGTGTTTCCAACCAACTGCTGAAAGTCCTGATGTGTTCACATGTAATCCAGTCGTCACACTGCTCCGGGTGTTTGGAGCGCAGACTGTTCTTGTGTTCATCGACATACGGGGTCACCAAGGTAGAGTTCTGTAGAACTGTGTAGTGTTCTTGAGACCAAGAATATCCGTCCCTGCATATTATTGAGTCTCTTCCAAGAGTGCCTTTTCCAGTCAATCTCCCCTCATACCGCGATTTAGGGAGACCTATCTTCTTAAGGCCAGGAATGAAGTCAACACAAAACCCGATAACATCCTCTGTTTGATGGCCCATGGAGATGCTTCCTTCTGGCCTAGCGCGGTTACGGACATATTTCTTTAGGACTCCCATGAACCTCTCAAAGGGGAACATATTGTGTAGAAATAGGGCCCCCAGGATGACAATCTCGTTGACTAGATGAACTAGGACGTGCGTCATGATATTGAAGAAGGATGGTGGGAACACCAGCTTGAAACTGACAAGACATTGCACCACATCACTCCTTAGCCTTGGTACGATTTCTAGATCGATCACCTTCTGAGAGATTGCATTGAGGAATGCACATAGCTTCACAATGGCCAATCGGACGTTTTCTGGTAGAAGCCCCCTCAATGCAACCGGAAGCAGTTGCGTCATAATCACGTGGCAGTCATGAGACTTTAGGTTCTGAAACCTTTTCTCTGGCATATTTATTATTCCCTTTATATTCGACGAGAAGCCAGTCGTGACCTTCATACTGAGCAGGCATTCAAAGAAGATTTCTTTCTCTTCTTTCATAAGAGCGTAGCTGGCAGGACCTTTATACTGCTTCGGAGGCATGTCGTCTTTTTCGTGCAAATGTTGCAGGTCCTCCCATGCCTCAGGTGTATCTTTTGTCTTCCCATACACGCCCAAGAAGCCTAGAAGGTTCACGCAAAGGTTCTTCATCACGTGCATCACGTCGATTGAGGAGCGGACCTCTAGGTCTTTCCAGTAGGGTAGGTCCAAAAATATAGATTTCTTCTTCCACATCGGTGCGTGTCCCTCAGCATCATTCGGAACAACTAGTCCACAGGGACCCTTTCCAAAGATTACGTAGTGTAAATCATTGACCATAGCAAGTACGTGATCACCGGTATGCATGGAAGGCTTGTTCCGGTGATCTGCCTCGCCTTTGAATTGCTTGCCTTTCTTTCGACATTGATGGTTGGTCGGAAGAAATCGACGATGGCCCAGGTACACATTCTTCCTGCATTTGTCCAGGTATATACTTTCAGTGTCATCAAAACAATGCGTGCATGCATGGTATCCTTTGTTTGTCTGTCTTGAAAGGTTACTGAGAGCGGGCCAATCGTTGATGGTCACGAACAGCAACGCCTTAAGGTTAAATTCCTCCTATCTGTGCTCATCCCACGTACGTACACCATTTCCATTCCACAGCTATAAAAGTTCTTCAACTAATGGCCTTAGGTACACATCAATTTCGTTGCCGGGTTGCTTAGGGCCTTGGATGAGAACTTGCATCACAATGAACTTCCACTTCATGCTCATCCAAGGAGGAAGGTTATACATACATAGAGTCACGGGCCAGGTGCTGTGATTGCTGCTCTGCTCCCCGAAAGGATTAATGCCATCCGCGCTTAAAGAAAACCATACATTCCTTGGGTCCTTTGCAAACTCATCCAAGTACTTTCTCTCGATTTTCTCCATTGCGACCCGTCAGCGGGTGCTCTCAACTTCCCATCTTTCTTTTGGTTCTCACTGTGCCATCGCATCAACTTGGCATGCTCTTCGTTTCTGAACAGACGTTTCAACCGTGGTATTATAGGAGCATACCACATCACCTTCGCAGGAACCCTCTTCCTGGGGGGCTCGCCGTCAACATCACCAGGGTCATCTCGTCTGATCTTATACCGCAATGCACCGCATACCGGGCATGCGTTCAGATCCTTGTATGCACCGCGGTAGAGGATGCAGTCATTAGGGCATGCATGTATCTTCTCCACCTCCAATCCTAGAGGGCATACGACCTTCTTTGCTGCGTATGTACTGTCGGGCATTTCGTTATCCTTTGGAAGCTTCTTCTTCAATATTTTCAGTAGCTTCTCAAATCCTTTGTCTGCCACAGCATTCTCTGCCTTCCGCTGCAGGAATTCCAGTACGGTACCGAGCTTTGTGTTGCCATCTTCGCAATTGGGGTATAACCTTTTTTTGTGATCCTCTAACATGCGATCGAACTTCAGCTTCTCCTTTTGACTTTCGCATTGCGTCCTTGCATCGACAATGACCCGGCAGAGATCTTCATCATTGGGCACATCGTCTGGTTCCTCTTGATCTTCAGCAGCTTCACCCGTTGCAGCATCATTGGGCACATCATCTGGTTCCTCTTGATCTTCACCAGCTCCCCCCGTTGCAACATCATCGTATTCAGGGGGCACATAGTTGTCATCGTACTCTTCTTCTTCGCCGTCTTCCATCATAACCCCTATTTCTCCGTGCCTCGTCCAAACATTATAGTGTGGCATGAAACCCTTGTAAAGCAGGTGGGAGTGAAGGATTTTCCGGTTAGAGTAAGACCTCGTATTCCCACATTCAGTGCATGGACAACACATAAAACCATTCTGCTTGTTTGCCTCAGCCGCATCGAGAAACTCATGCACGCCCTTAATGTACTCGTAGGTGTGTCTGTCACCGTACATCCATTGCCGGTTCATCTGCGTGCATTATATATAATTAAGTGTCCAAATTAATAGAAGTTCATCATCACATTAAAACCAAAGTGCATACATAGTTCTCATCTAACAACATATATCTCTCCAGAGCATCTAATTAATTAAACCATACATTGAAACTATGTAAAACATTTCAATGCGAAAACAAATGCGATCATAATCGCAACCAAGGTAACAATTGATCCAACGGCATAATGATACCAAGCCTCGGTATGAATGGCATATTTTCTAATCTTTCTAATCTTCAACCGCATTGCATCCATCTTGATCTTGTGATCATCGACGACATCCACAACATGCATCTCCAATATCATCTTCTCCTCAATTTGTTTTATTTTTTCCTTCAACAAATTGTTTTCTTCTTCAACTAAATTTAACCTCTCGACAATATGGTCGGTTGGCATTTCCGATTCACATACATCCTACATAAATAAAATCTATGTCACGTTGGTCGGCATAATTTTCATAAACAATAAATGAACCAATAGTTATAAAGATAATATATATACCACATCCGAATCATAGACAGGACGAGGGCCGACGGGGGCGGATACCAAAACCATCGCACTATATAGGATGCAATAATAAAAGTAAGAAAATAATACAAGTATCTATGTAAACATACAAGTAAGAATATTTTTCCTTTCAAAAAGAAGATAAGAACAAGAGGCTCACCACGGTGGTGCCGGCGATGAGCTCGGTGCGGGTGATCGACGGCGGTGAAGACGGGGACGGGGCGTGACGGACCGCTAAACCTAGACAAATATTATGGAAAATGGAGGTTGGAGGTCGAGCTTGCAGAGGAGAAAGGTTAAGTAGTATGGCTCGGGCATTGCATCGAACACCTTGTGTGCATAGGAGGTGAGCTAGAGCACCACCAAGCCCTCTCCCCCTCGGCCAGAGCAAAACAGAGCACTGGGTGCTCTGCTCGCGAGTGAGGGGTATATATAGGCACCTCATTGGTCCCAGTTGGTGACATGAGCCGGGACTAAAGGGGAGCCTTTGGTCCCAGTTCAAGCCACCAACCGGGACCAATGGTGGTGGGCCAGGAGCGAGGCCATTGGTCCCGGTTCGTCCCACCAACTGGGACCAAAAGGTCCAGATGAACCGGGACCAATGGCCCACGTGGCCCGGCCGGCCCCTTGGGCTCACAAACCGGGACCAATGCCCACATTGGTCCCGGTTCTGGACTGAACCGGGACTAATGGGCTGACACGGCCCAGACCAAACCCTGTTTTCTACTAGTGTATAAAGCCCCCAGGGCACCCATGCAAAGGGTTAACCCCTTAGTTCATTTCACCCACACATATAGGGAGAGGAAGCTAGGGCTATCCTTGTTCTTTTCCCGCCTCTAGAGAGACAGCTCAAGGAGCAAACTTGTGGTCACCATTGTTGCTCGAGTGATCATGCGGAGACCCCGCAGAGCAGGACTAGGGGTGTTATTGATACGTCTCCGTCGTATCTATAATTTTTGATTGTTCCATGCCAATATTCTACAACTTTCATATACTTTTGGCAACTTTTTATAGTATTTTTGGGACTAACATATTGATCCAGTGCCCAGTGCCAGTTCCTGTTTGTTGCATGTTTTTTGTTTCGCTGTAAATTCATATGAAACAGAGTCCAAACATGATAAAAACTGTCGAAGATTTTTTTGGAATATATGTGATTTTTGGGAAGAAAAATCAACCCGATATGAGGCCCGAGGGAGCCACGAGGCAGGGTGGCGCGCCCCAGGGGGGCAGGCGCGCCCTGGACCCTCGTGGCCACCCCGTAAGGCGGTTGATGCCCTTCTTTCTCCACAAGAAAGATAATCTCCGGATAGAGATCATGTTAAAATATCAGCCCAATCGGAGTTACACATCTCCGGGAATATAAGAAACGGTGAAAGGGCAGAATCTCAGAACGTGGAAACACAAAGAGAGAGAGAGACAGATCCAATCTCGGAGGGGCTCTCGCCCCTTCCATGCCATGGAGGCCATTGACAAGAGGGGAAACCCTTCTCCCATCTATAGAGAAGGTCAAGGAAGAATAAGAAGGAGGGGGGCTCTGTCCCCCTCGCTTCCGGTGGCCCCGGAACACTGTCGGGGGCCATCATCATCACCGCGATCTTCACCAACACCTCCGCCATCTTGACCAACATCTCCATCACCTTCCCCCATCTATCTATAGCGGTCCACCCTCCCGCAACCCGCTGTACCCTCTACTTGAACGTGGTGCTTTATGCTTCATATTATTATCCAATGATGTGTTGCCATCCTATGATGTCTGAGTAGATTTTCATTGTCCTATCGGTGGTTGATGAATTATTATTATTGATTTAATTTTCTTGTGTTTATGTTGCTGTCTTTTGGTACCCATTATATGAGCGCGCGCGTGGATAACACCATAGGGTTAGTTGTATGTTGATAGGACTATGTATTGGAGGGCAAGAGTGACAGAAGCTTCAACCTAGCATAGAAATTGATGCATACGGGATTGAAGGGGGACCAATGTATCTTAATGCGATGGTTGGGTTTTACCTTAATGAACGTTAGTAGTTGCGGATGCTTGCTAATAGTTCCAATCATAGGTGCATTGAATTCCATGTGAGGGATGACATGCTAGCAGTGGCCTCTCCCACATAAAACTTGCTATCGGTCTAGTAAAGTAGTCAATTGCTTAGGGACAATTTCGCAACTCCTACCACCACTTTTCCACACTCTCTATAATAACTTTATTGCTTCTTTACCTACACAACCCCTACTTTTTATTTACGCTCTCTATACTATCTTGCAAACCAATCCAAAAACACCTACAAAGTACTTCTAGTTTCATACTTGTTCTAGGTAAAGGGAACGTTAAGCGTGCATAGAGTTGTATTGGTGGTCGATAGAACTTGAGGGAATATTTGTTCTACCTTTAGCTCCTCGTTGGGTTCGACACTTTTACTTATCGAAAGAGGCTACAATTGATCCACTATACTTGTGGGTTATCAAGACCTTTTTCTGGCGCCGTTGCCGGGGAGCAATAGCGTGGGGTGAATATTCTCATGTGTGCCTGTTTTCTTTATCACTAAGTAATTTTTATTTGCTGTTCTAAGTTGCTCTCTATCTTTATTTATGGGTAGGAAACGCAAAATACCAAAAAATTAGTTATACCTACTACACCAATGGTAGAACAACCACTCAAAATCTATCACACTCCTGAAGCTTTTTACTTAGATCATCTTCGATCCCTATGTGCTCATGCTGAAACCCCAACTAGCTTAGTTGAGGGAAATTTTTTAGATGAGCATGCTTGTTATGTGCGACATGGCATATCTGAAAAAGGGAAAGTTTTACTGGATCAAATTCATCGTTTGCAATGCTATGCTTGGAATTTATGTGAAATATATGATTTTACTTGTTGTTCTGAAGACCCTAAGAAACACCTTCCCTACCAATGTGAGTTTAGTGATAATGGAATCGTATCTTCGTATGCTAAGGGTGTTTATAATTACTATGATGTTCAACAAATTGAACAATTTGTTGCTTTTAAGGGTGCTTATGAAATGCTTTTTTGATTGGAAAGTATGATGCTACTCTTTACAAATATAAAATTTTTGCCATACTTAAATATTGTTATGATAATTATGCTTCTAATGCCTATGTTAAACCATATATTGAGGACTCCTCCGATGTCCAAGAAGAGACTAATATTTTGCAGGAGTCTATGGAAAAAGGAATTGATGAAACTATGAGCTCATTGGATGAAAGAGATAAGGAGGAGAGTGAAGAAGAAAAGGAGGAAGAGCGGATTTACGGATCTCCGTCTAATGAGAGTAACTCTTCTAATGAGAGTAACTCTTCAACTCATACAATGTTTAATTTCCCTTCATGCTTACCGAAGGATGATTGCTATGATGACTGTTATGATCCCGCTGATTCTCTTGAAATATCCCTTTTTAATGATGCTTGCTATGCTTGTGGCCAAGATGCCAACATGAATTATGCTTATGGAGATGAACTTGCTATAGTTCCTTATGTTAAACATGAAATTGTTGCTATTGCACCCACGTAAGATAGTCTTATTATCCTTTTGAATTCTGCCAACTACACTATATCGGAGAAGTTTACCCTTATTAAGGATTATATTGATGGGTTCCGTTTTACTATTACACATGATGATTTTGATAGATATAATATGCATGTGCTTGCTGCTCCTACTTGCAATTATTATGATAGAGGAACTACATCTCCGCCTCTTTATGTTTCCAACACGAAAAAATTGCAAGAAACCGTTTATACTATGCATTGGCCTTTACTTTGTGTGCATGAAATTGTTCTTTTATGACATGCCAATGCATAGGAAGAGAGTAAGACTTCGTCATTACATGATATATGTTATCTTGTGCTCACTACTAAATTACAAATCATTATTAATTAAAATTGGCTTTGATATACCTTGGGTTCCGGGTGGATCCATTACTTGAGCACTATATGCCTAGCTTAATGGCTTTAAAGAAAGCGCTCCTAGGGAGACAACCCAGAAGTTTTAGAGAGTCATTTATTTCTCTTGTGTGCTTTTATAAAGTTTAAAAACAAAAAAAATAAAGAGGGGAACCCAAAACTTTTTCAAAAAGGAAAGTGAAAGTGAGAGAGACAAGCATGGTTGAAGTGGGGGAGTTCCTTGAACTTTGTTCATGCTCATGGAAACTTTGTGAATCTTGATTACAGAAAATTTTCAACAAAAATAATTATCCCCTTGTAAAATTCCATTGTATTATAAAAATAATGTGCCAAGGTTTGCCTTTAGGATGTTTTAGATGCTTGTTGGTTTGTACGGTGTAGGACTGAAACTTTGTCTGTAGCGCGCGATTTTACATTTTTTGCTGGAACGTCAAATGGTTCTGAAATTTTTTTCACTGTAATTAGATACAATTTTTTTTTATTTTTTTTCAAATTTTGGTAGAATTTTTGGAGTACCAGAGGTATGGTGAATGTTCATATTATTACAGACTGTTCTGTTTTAGACAGATTTTGTTTTTGATGCATAGTTTGCTTGTTTTGATGAAACTATCGACTTATATCAGTGGATTAAGCCATGGAAAAGTTATATTACAGTAGATACAATGAAAAAACAAAATATGAATTGGTTGGCAACAGTACTTAGACTAGTGATTTGCTTTCTGTTGAGTTTTGTGTGGATGAAGTTTTCGAAGATCGAGGAGGTCTCGATGTGAGAAGAAAGAGGAGAGGCAAGAGATCAAGCTTGGGGATGCCTGAGGCACCCCAAGTAAATATTCAAGGAGACTCAAGCGTCTAAGCTTGGGGTTGCCCTGGAAGGCATCCCATCTTTCTTCAACAAATATCGGTATGTTTTCGTATTCGTTTCGTTCATGCGATATGTGCAATCTTGGAGCGTCTTTTGCATTTAGTTTTCACATTTCTTTTATTCACCATGCTGGTATGAGATAGTCCTTGGTTGATTTATAGAATGCTCATTGCACTTCAATTATATCTTTTGAGTATGGCTTTATAGAATTCTCCATGTGCTTCGCTTATATCATTTGAAGTTTGGATTGCGTGTTTCTCTTCACATAGAAAACCTCCATTTGTAGAATGCTCTTTTGCTTCACTTATATTTGTTAGAGTCTGGGCATATCTTTTGTAGAAAGAATTAAACTCTCTTGCTTCACTTATATCTATTTAGAGAGATGACATGAATTGGTCATTCACATGGTTAGTCATAAAATCCTACATAAAACTTGTAGATCACTGAGTATTATATGTTTGATTCCATGCAATAGTTTTGTGATATAAAGATGGTGATAATAGAGTCATGCTAGTGGGTAGTTATGGATTGTAGAAATACTTGTGTTGAAGTTTGTGATTCTCGTAGCATGCACGTATGGTGAACCTTTATGTGATGAAGTCGGAGCATGATTTATTTATTGATTGTCTTCCTTATGAGTGGTGGTCGGGAACGAGCGATGGTATTTTCCTACCAATCTACCCCCTAGGAGCATGCGCATAGTACTTTTTTTCGATGACTAATAGATTTTTGCAATAAGTATGTGAGTTCTTTGTGACTAATGTTGACTCCATGGATTATACGCACTCTCACCCTTCCATCATTGCTAGCCTCTTCGGTACCGTGCATTGCCCTTTCTCACCTTGAGATTTGGTGCAAACTTCGCCGTTGCATCCAAACCCCGTGATACGATACGCTCTATCACACATAAGCCTCCTTATATCTTCCTCAAAACAACCACCACACCTAACTATCATGGCATTTCCATAGCCATTCCGAGGTATATTGCCATGCAACATCAATCATCATCATATACATGACTTGAGCATTCATTGTCATATTCCTTTGCATGATCGTAAGATAGCTAGTATGATGTTCTCATGGCTTATCCATTTTTTGATGTCATTGCTATGCTAGATCATTTCACATTCGGGTACACCGCCGAAGGCATTCATATAGAGTCATACCTTTGTTCTAGCATCGAGTTGTAATATTGAGTTGTAAGTAAATGAAAGTGTGATGATCTTCATTATTAGAGCATTGTCCCAGTGAGGAAAGGATGATGGAGACTATGACTCCCCCACAAGTCGGAATGAGACTCCAGACGAAAAAGGAAAAAAGAGAAAGGCCAAAAAAGGAAGGCCCAAAAAAAGAGAGAAAAAGAGAGAAGGGACAATGTTACTATCCTTTTACCACACTTGTGCTTCAGAGTAGCACCATGTTCTTCATATATAGAGTCTCTTAAGTTATCAGTTTCATATACTAGTGGGAATTTTCATTATAGAACTTGGCTTGTATATTCCGATGATGGGCTTCCTCAAATGCTCGAGGTCTTCATGAGCAAGCAAGTTGGATGCACACCCACTTAGTTCCCAGTTTGAGCTTTCATACACTAATAGCTCTTAGTGCATCCGTTGCATGGCAATCCCTACTCCTCACATTGACATCAATTGATGGGCATCTCCATAGCCCGTTGATTAGCAGCGTCGATGTGAGAGTTTCTCCCTTTTTGTCTTCTCCACACAACCTCCACCATCATATTCTATTCCACCTATAGTGCTATATCCATGGCTCACGCTCATGTATTGCGCGAAATTTGAAAAGGTTTGAGAACATCAAAAGTATGAAACAATTGCTTGGCTTGTCATCGGGGTTGTGCATGATTTGAATATTTTGTGTGGTGAAGATGGAGGATAGCCAGACTATATGATTTTGTAGGGACAACTTTCTTTGGCCATGTTATTTTAAAAATACATGATAGCTTTATTAGTATGCTTGAAGTATTATTATCTTAATGTCAAATGATAGACTATTGCTTTGAATCACTCATGTCTTAATATTCATGCCATGATTAGATTACATGATCAAGATTATACTAGGTAGCATTCGACATCAAAAATTATCCTTTTTTATCATTTACCTACTCGAGGACGAGTAGGAATTAAGCTTGGGGATGTTGATACATCTCTGTCATATCTATAATTTTTGATTGTTCCATGCCAATATTCTACAACTTTCATATACTTTTGGAAACTTTTTATACTATTTTTGGGACTAACATATTGATGCAGTGCCCAGTGCCAGTTCCTGTTTGTTGCATGTTTTTTGTTTCGCAGTAAATCCATATCAAACGGAGTCCAAACGGGATAAAAATTGACGGATTTTTTTTGGAATATATGTGACTTTTGGGAAGAAAAATCAACGCGAGATGATGACCGAGGGGGCCTCGAGGCAGGGGGCGCGCCCCAGGGCGGCTGGCGCGCCCTGGGCCCTCGTGGCCACCACGTAAGGAGGTTGATGCCCTTCTTTCGCCGCAATAAATATAATATCCGGATAGAGATCGTGTCAAAATTTCAGCCCAATCGGAGTTACGGATCTCCGAGAATATAAGAAACGGTGAAAGGGCAGAATCTCAAAACGCAGAAACAGAGAGAGACGGAGAGACAGATCCAATCTCGGAGGGGCTCTCGCCCCTCCCATTCCATGGAGGCCATGGACTAGAGGGGAAACCCTTCTCGCATCTAGAGAGAAGGTCAAGGAAGAAGAAGAAGGAGGGGGGCTCTCTCCCCCTCGCTTCCGGTGGCGCCGGAACGCTGCCGGGGGCCATCATGATCACCGCGATCTTCACCAACACCTCCGCCATCTTCACCAACATCTCCATCACCTTCCCCCATCTATCTACAGCCATCCACTCTCCCGCAACCTGTTGTACCCTCTACTTGAACATGGTGCTTTATGCTTCATATTATTATCCAATGCAGTGTTGCCATCCTATGATGTCTGAGTAGATTTTTGTTGTCCTATCGGTGGTTGATGAATTACTATGATTGATTTAATTTTCTTGTGGTTATGTTGCTGTCCTTTGGTGCCCATCATATGAGTGCGCGCGTGGATAACATCATAGGGTTAGTTTTATGTTGATATGACTATGTACTGGAGGGCAAGAGTGACAGAAGCTTCAACCTAGCATAGAAATTGATGCATACGGGATTGAAGGGGGGCCAATATATCTTAATGCTATGGTTGGGTTTTACCTTAATGAACGTTAGTAGTTGCGGATGCTTGCTAATAGTTCCAATCATAACTTCATAGAATTCCAAGTCAGGGATGACATGCTAGCAGTGGCCTCTCCCACATAAAACTTGCTACCGGTCTACTAACGTAGTCAATTGCTTAGGGACAATTTCGCAACTCCTACCACCACTTTTCCACACTCGCTATACTAACTTTATTGCTTCTTTACCTAAAAATCCCCTACTTTTTATTTACGTGCTCTTTACTATCTTGCAAACCTATCCAAAAACACCTACAAAGTACTTCTAGTTTCATACTTGTTCTAGGTAAAGCGAACATTAAGTGTGCGTAGCGTTGTATCGGTGGTCGATAGAACTTGAGGGAATATTTGTTCTACCTTTAGCTCCTTGTTGGGTTCGACACTCTTACTTATCTAAAGAGGCTACAATTGGTCCCCTATACTTGTGGGTTATCAGTTATCTCCTAGGGGAGCCCCGAACCTGGGTAAGATTCACCGGCGTGCATGTTTGTGCCTTATCTCGTTTCCTGGGACCGGCAACGTATTATTAGATCCCTCCATGATAAGCCATCCTTTGGCATATGTCGGACGACACCCCCGAAATTTGGCGGCCATCGTGGGGATAGGTGCACTGTCGTCCGGAAATCTATTCTGGACGGAACCCTGTTCCTCCCTCGTGAGCGCAGCTAGCCTGGCTCGCCCGATGGTGCCTGCGCCGATGTGCTACGCAATGAGGAAGTAGCCTGCGCGGCGGCTAGCCTCGCCGATCTTGTTGGCGAGCTTCGCCTCTCCATCGATCCCGCACCCGACGCGGGTGCAGCCAGCTCCGAGAGCTACTTCGGCGACCTTCTCGGCAAGCTTCACATCCCCAACGAACCAGCCACTGATCTGGAGTCGTTTGGCTCCACTGATTCGATGCTTGTCGACACCGACATGGTTTCTTACGATTCCTTCCCCACCAATGTGGTGGTCATCGACGATCCCCTTCCTCGCACAGAGAGCGGTGGCAGCACCATCACAGAGGTGCTTGTTATCAGCCACAATGGGGGTACCAGAGGAGCCGGCCAGGACCCATTGCAGGCGGTAATGCGGGACCTGCCCACGCCCATTGGGGCAGATGCAGATGCCGAGACGCTGGAAGCCTGCCGCGTCTCACTCGTGGAGAACGCCAAGAAACTAGCTACCATGAGATGACTCTCTGAGGCCTTCCAACGCGAGGTTGATCGCACTGCCGGCGGCACGCCGACTGCTGCTGGGCCCAGCCGCACAGGCACGGTCAGGCAGCGAGGCGGCGCTGTCGCCGGCATGTTTGGAGTAGACCGCCCAGTCTACGCCACGCCTATGGAGAACATACACGCTGCCCAGGCGGCATCAGACGAGATGGATCACCTGAAGGGTGAAGAGAGTCGCTACATGAGCGAGCGCATTCGGCAGCTTATCGACGCGGCTGCTGCGCAGCAAGAAACCGGCTGTTGCGCCGAGGAGCTTAACCAGCGGGTTGAGAATCCGCCCCCTCGCCAAGAGCATGGCGTGACCTCCCGGACGCCAGCCTCAGCCGGACTCACATCACCATCGAGCGCGACCAAGACGGCCTCCCACGAGCACTCGAACGGTGGGGCGATGATCCACCATCGCCGCCTCCTCAAAGAGAAAGGTGCGCTTCCCCGCCGCCTGTTGATCATCCGACTCTCGGCGACCGGTTAGGCCACCGAGAAGGAGTCGGAGAGAATAACGCGTGCCACTAAACCAGTGCTGGAAGAAGAAGATGCAATGGGTCCACGTTGTTTTGGCCCCCGCATTCGCGACGAGCCTTTCCCCGAGGGGTTCTCGCTCCCACGAGACACGCCCAAGTACAACGGCTCCGTGAAGCCGGAGGATTGGCTGGTGGACTATTCCACGGTCGTCAGCATAGCAAACGACAACAAGCGTGTTGCCGTGAAGTACGTCCCGCTAATGCTCCACGGCACAACCCAGACGTGGCTAAACAGCCTCAAGCCCTACAGCGTCAACAGCTGGGTAGATTTCACCGAAGTGTTCATCCGTAACTTCACCAGCACCTACAAGCGACCTCACAAGCCATGCCAGCTCTCCCTATGCATCGAAGGCCCCAATGAGTCCACCCGTGATTACCTAACGGGTGGGCAGAACTACGCAGCTCCTATGACGGGGTGCCTGAGGTCCAACCTATCGAGGACTTCACCGCCGGGTGCCGAGAGGGCACCTTACTCAAGCACCGGCTTCTCTGTGACGAGCCGGCCACACTCGAGGAACTGCTGATCATAGCAGACAGCTAAGCCACTGCCGATTCCTCCATGAAGTCGGAGCTCCGAGTGGACACTTCTGGGAAGGTGCTCCCCCCGGCTCCTCGAACACCGACCGGAGACAACAGTCGGTGCCACCAGCCGAACGACAGCAAGCGCAAAGCCCCCTAGTTGGCCTCCACCAGCCGGCAGGTGGCGACAGTTCAAGATCAACAACCTGAAGGGCAGCCACTTCCCAAGCGTCAGAAAGGCGGCAAGCCGGCCTGGTTGCCTGCCTTCTCCTTTGAGCAGACCCTCAACGCCCCCTGCAAGTTCCACAGCGGTGTGAAGCCATCCAATCATACAAGTCGGAAGTTCCATTGGCTTGTCCGCATCGCCAAGGGAGAAGGACTGCCTCCACCGCCTGCTGGCCCACCGGCTTCGCCTCCCCAGCAGCCGGCCACCCGTCTAGCAATCGGTGCGATCCAAGATGATTATCCGGAAGAGCATGGTGCTTACATAGTCTTCACTAGCGTGGCAGACGATCGGCGTAACCGGTGTCAGCAGCACCAAGAGGTGAACGTCGTCGTGTCAAGTGCCCCTGAATTCATGCATTGGTCTGAAGAGCCCATCAGCTGGAGCCGGGCTGACCACCCGAGGTGATGCCTTCTCCGGGCTCCTACGCTCTGGTGCTGGATGCCACTCTTGCAACAGAGAGGCAAGCGACTCGCTTCTCCCGGATTCTGATAGATGGCGGCAGCAGCATCAACATTCTATATCGCGATACCATAGAGAAGTTAAGCATTAAGGAAAGGCAGCTCCAGCCCAGCTGGACTATTTTCCATGGTATTGTGCCCGGCCTGTCCTGCTCACCAATCGGCAAGGTCAAGATAGATGTCATCTTCGGAGACAAGGATCACTTCCTCCGCGAAGCAATTTGGTTTGAGGTGATGGACCTCGAAAGCCCTTATCATGTACTCCTGGGCCGGCCGGCTCTGGCCAAGTTCATGGCGGTGCCACACTATGCTTACCTCAAGATGAAGATGCCAGGAACCAAGGTCATTATAACGATATCTGGAGACCACGAGAAGTCGGCCGGTTGTGCCGCGGCCTGCAGCCGGCTGGCCGAGTCCCTTGTGATTGCCGGTGAGAAGAAGCTCCTGGACCGGGTGGTGGCCATGACCAGCAAGCAGCCGGACATGTCCCCAGAGCCCAAAGAGTCGGAGACCCAGGGCTCCTTCCAACCGGCCAAAGAAACTAAGAAGATCCCTTTGGACCCTGAGCACCCGGAGAAATTTGCTGTCATAGGTGCCAACCTTGATAGCAAATAGGAAAGCGAGCTCGTCGATTTCCTCTGTGAGAATTGGGACATCTTCGCATGGTCCCCTAAGGACATGCCCAGTGTTCCGACGGATTTCGCCGGGCACAAGTGACATGTCAAAGAAGATGCCAAACCAGTCAAGCAACCCCTCCACCTACTGTCGGTGGAAAAGAGAAGAATGGTTGGTGAAGAGATAGCCCAGCTTCTGGCAGCTGGTTTCATCATGGAAGTGTTTTTTCTAGAATGGCTCGCCGCCGACTCGAGGCACCGGCGGTGCGTTGGGCCGACTGCCCAGAGCCTCGGCAGTCGGCGTCTTCTGGATCACCTCCATCTCCGGGATGACGGTGTCGCCTCCCTCCCTCTCCATGACCGGTTGGTCGTTGTCGTCCTCTCCAGACGGCGCCAAGTCCTCTAGCGCCGGCGGCACGGATCTTAGTGGGATGACCAGCTATGGAGCCTGGCCACCTGTGGCTCCCCCTGCTTGTGCCTTGGCAGCCGCGGCCACCTGGGCCTTGGTCGCCTCCTCCTCCCGGGCCTTCGCCGCGGCATCGGCCTGCGCCTTGGCCGATGCGTCCGCCTCCTCCTGCGCCATCTTCGGGTGGCGCGGCTCGTGGTCCTCCTTGTCGTCGTATGGCCAGTTCTCGTGACTACCGCCTCCTCCTCCCGAGCCGCCTGCTCCACCGCCACCACTCGTGGCATCATCTGCCTCCATGGCGGCCGCCCCCAGATCGGGGTCGTCCACATCACTCACTGCCCGGTCCGACAGGTACCCCCAGCCCTGCGCTAGGATGTCCGCGGCCGGCTGAGTCATAAGAAGATGCAACATGGCCGTCTGGTCAGTCGGCGAAGAAGAGCCCGGCGGACGAAGGAGAGAGCAAGAGTTGGAAAACTTACCGCAGGCGGCGGGTGCATGCGGGTATACGGCCACTTGCCGAACCACCACTTTGACTCTGAGAGTTCGAGGTTCGTGATCTCGTTCACCAGGCGGACCTCCTTGGTGTCCGGCATCTCCTTGGTGCTCAGTTGGCACGGGTCTCGATGCCCGCTCATCTGGCTGATCAGATAAGGCCGGCCTTGAAGAGGAAGAACCCGGCGCTCCACGAAGGCGGTCAGCAGATCGGTGGCCTTGAGGCCCTCCGATTTCGTCATCTCTTGGAGTCAGGTCACAACGGCGGTGGAGGCACCTGACAGTTGCTTTGGCTTGAAGGTCAAGTTGGTGCAAGGCTCGGCTGGCGGGCCGACTTCATTGGCCGACAGGTTGATGAATTCCAGTGCTGGGTTGACGTTCTTCATGTAGAAGTACGACTTCTGCCAGAGCTTGAGGGACTGGATCAAGGCGATGGGCAGGAAGCGGTTGCCGGCTCCTGGGCACTGTACCGTGACAAAGGCGCCGCACTGAGCCGCCTCGTCCTTGGTGGAGAAGCAAAGTTTGGTGTAGAAGAATCCCCCCCATAGCTCGAGAGTGGGGAGAACGCCGAGGTAGCCCTCGCACAGCGTGACGAAGACCGACAGCAGCACCACCGTGTTCGGTGTGAGGTGGTGCGGCTGGAGGTTGTAGAATTGAAGAAAGGAACGAAGAAAGCCGCTCACCGGCAGGCCGAAGGCCCGGAGGAAATGAGAGCGGAAAATGACGTGCTCACCTTCCTCCGGCGCCTGCGAGATCTCCTACGCCGGCGGGACGTGCGTTCGGACGTAGCCCTCGCCGAGCAACCGCCACATGTTGCGTAGAAAGGTGATGTGGTCTTCAATGACATTCGAGCCATCCCAGTCGCCGGCTCGCTCTCGCGCCATGGAAGATCGAGGCCGACGGAGCAACGACGCGGTGGAGAGGCTGGGTTGGTGACAATGGAATGCGACAACACTTCGGCATATCGCGGGAGTGCAGCAGCGGCAAAAAGAGAGAAAAAGAAGAGAAGAGCAAAGGGAGAGGAGGGAGCGCGAGCCAGAGCCGCCCCTCCTCCCCCTACTTATAGCCCTGGGCTACGAAGCCGAGGGGACGGTGTGTGGGGATCGTGGGATTAACTGTGCCCACGACCCCACGACCCCGCATTTACCACGCAGTAACAACGTGAAGTAATCGCGCCCCAAAATCCCAACCATTTGCCTCAGCCGCAGCGGTTCCGCGGGCGTGCCGAGGGCCGGTTGTGGCGGGCCCTAGCCTGCCATGATGTCCCATCACGTGCGTGGGTTGGTAGGCGGCCCGGCCAACGGGCGACATGTGGCGTGCCGCTGGCTGGCGGCAAGATTGGTGCCAGGCCGGCGCGCCACCCAGCTCTGGCCAAGGCGTTTCAAAAACCACCAGGCGGCCCATCTGGTCACGTCCGGCCCCTAGCAGTCGGTGTTCTGGAAGATGAATGAAGCAAGATCAATGGAGCACTCAGAGTAGGAAGCTGCTGTGGCTCCTCGCCTCCCTCAGCCGCGATGCCCCACCAGCTTCGGGGACTACTATCAGATTAATTAGCCACGGGTAGACTCATCAGCCCCCCATGGCCTTTAAAGACATCAGGGCTGACTGCGCCCCTCAAGAATCGAAGATCGAAGTGCCGCCTTATCGCAGCCGGCTGGTCCGAGCGGCCGGCTGCCAGAAGATGGAAAGGCCCAGCGGGCGGCCCCAAGTGCCCTCAAAGTTTGCACCACATTATGACGACGAGAGGGGGCGTGGCTACAGTGCTGTCGGCCACCCCTGAATCCAGGGCCAAGCGTGGCCACAGTGCATCGTCCGCCCGGTGCGGCATTGTTGCCTTGCGGCTCGTGACATAACGCATGGCAGAGAAGGCCATACTCCCATTACAGACTGTCGGTACGGCCCACAGGCGGTGGGCCCTACTTGTTTGCGAGGAGCCAGAGGGCGGCAAACCCAGATTAGTCGGCACGAGAAGAGGCCGGACCCTGACCAGGCGGGAAGTCCGTGCGCCATTAATCAGAAGAGATGAGGAATGGCTATAGTGATCGCCCGCGAGGCGGCGATTCTGTAGCCACGCCTCCCCTAACAAAGCATGCATCATTACCAGCATCGCTACAGTGCTGAGCAGCCGGCTAGACCCGCAAGCGGTGGGTGCGGCTTGTCGGCCAAGTACGAGACAACCAGCATGGCCCACCAAGCAGCGGGTTCCAGCGGCCAGCGGAGAAGCCGACGATCGTAGACACTGACAGACGGGGCAGACACCCGGCCTGATTACCTTTGTACCCCTGGGGGAAGGCCTATATAACCCCCAGGGCACCCATGCAAAGGGTTCAGACCTTAGTTCATTTCACCGACACATATAGGGAGAGGAAGCTAGGGCTATCCTTGTTCTTCTTCCCCCTCTAGAGAGACAGCTCAAGGAGCAAACTTGTACTCACCATTGTTGCTTGAGTGATCATGCGAAAACCCCGTAGAGTAGGACTAGGGGTGTTATCTCCTAGGAGAGCCCCGAACCTGGGAAAGATTCACCGGCGTGCATGTTTGTGCCTTATCCTATTTCCTGGCACCAGCAACGTATTATTAGTCCCCTCCATGATAAACCATCCTTTGGCATATGTTGCACGACACCCCTGACAGGGATTATTCTTGTACATCAAAAACCATGAACCCAAAGTTATTCCATATGAGGCCACCATACCTACCTATATGCGGTATTACCCTGCCATCCTAAGTAAATTTGCATGTGCCACCTCTAAGAAACTTATAAAAATTATCCTTTTTGTGTGCCTGGATCGTTCATGGAACGATAGGAGGTGGTCGATATCTTTCGTGCTAGGCGGGTTATTCTCAGGTTAAGTGTTTATTCACTTGCCATCACACGAGAAAATAGGCGGTAATAGGGATTCCCAGTCGTTAACTAAAAAATGCAAATAATTAAACAAAACTCCCCCGGGACTGATGTTGGTATGGACGGCACCTATTGTTTCGGACAAGCCGTGGAGTGTGATTGATGGTGGAGGGGGAGTAAACCTTTACTTTTATCGCTTGGGAACCGCCACTAGCACGCTTAGGATGGAAGATGTTGATAACTGATGGTCGTGAAGTAAATGAGAAGGGTGCATGTCTCAAAATTTTATTTATCTCTATTTTAAAAATTGAGCTCTGGCGCCTCTGCAAATCACTGCTTCCCTCTGCGAAGGGACTATCTATTTACTTTTATGTTGTCTCATCACCCTCTAAAACAAGCGCCAGAAACTGAGTAGAGCACATCGGTCATGATTTATGCATTGTGTGTAGCTAATGTTGGGTGCATCATGACTGGATCTTTTCTACAATGAATTACAATGTTTAGTCGTTACTTGAACTTTGGAGGTGCTCTGCATTTACGTTTTGCGGTCTCAGAAAGGGCTAGCGAGATACCACTATTGTCATATTATATCATGGTTGTTTTGACAACGCGTTGCCATTTGAGATATCTTATTATTGCTCGCTAGCTGATTATGTCATTGATATGAATCATTATAATATTTAAGATTTATTATCGACATGGTTAGTTATAATGTTGGCTGAAAACCTGGGTGCTATTTAAGTTTATTTATGGAAACAAGAGGAAAAGAGTTCATAAAAGTTTTTTTCACTTTTAGTTTATCAACTTAATTGCTTGAGGACAAGCAAAGGTTTAAGCTTGGGGGAGTTGACACGTCTCCAATGTATCTACTTTTTCTCATGCTTTTCCTCTTGTTTGGACTCTAATTTGCATGATTTGAATGAAACTAACCCCGGACTGACGCTGTTTTCAGCAGAACTACCATGGTGTTGTTTTTGTGCAGAAATAAAACTTCTCGGAATGGAATGATACTGATACGTCTCCGTCGTATCTACTTTTCCAAACACTTTTGCCCTTGTTTTGGACTCTAACTTGTATGATTTGAATGGAACTAACCCGGACTGACGCTGTTTTCAGTAGAATTGCCATGGTGTTGTTTTATGCGCAGAAAACAAATATTCTCAGAATGACCTGAAACTCCACGGAACATCTTAGAAAAAAAAATCCTCGCCAAAGATGAAGACCAGGGGGCCCACACCCTGTCCACGAGGGTGGGGGGCGCCCCCCCCCTCTAGGGCACGCCCCCTACCTCGTGGGCCGCCTGGATGCCCTCCGACGCAAACTCCTACTCTACATATTTGCTTTTGGAGAGAAAAAAATCGAAGAGAAGAAATCATCGCGTTTTACGATACGGAGCCACCACGAAGCCGTAAAACCTCTCGGGAGGGCTGATCTGGAGTCCGTTCGGAGCTCCGGAGAGGGGGATTCATCGCCGTCGTCATCATCAACCATCCTCCATCACCAATTTCATGATGCTCACCGCCGTGCGTGAGTAATTCCATCGTAGGCTTGCTGGACGATGATGGGTTGGATGAGATTTATCATGTAATCGAGTTAGTTTTGTTAGGGTTTGATCCCTAGTATCCATTATGTTCTGAGATTGATGTTGCTATGACTTTGCTATGCTTAATTCTTGTCACTAGGGCCCGAGTGCCATGATTTCAAATCTGAACCTATTATGTTTTCATGAATATATGTGAGTTCTTGATCCTATCTTGCAAGTCTATAGTCACCTACTATGTGTTATGTTCCGGCAACCCCGAAGTGACAATAATCGGGACCACTCCCAGTGATGACCATAGTTTGAGGAGTTCATGTATTCACTTTGTGCTAATGCTTTGTTCCAGTTCTCTATTAAAAGGAGGCCTTAACACCTCTTAGTTTCCAATAGGACCCCGCTACCTTGGGAGGGTAGGACAAAAGATGTCATGCAAGTTCTTTTCCATAAGCACGTATGACTATATATGGAATACATGCCTACATTACATTGATGAATTGGAGCTAGTTCTGTGTCACCCTACGTTATGACTGTTACATGATGAACCGCATCCGGCATAATTATCCTTCACTGATCCGGTGCCTACGAGTTTTCCATATATTGGTTCTCGCTTATTTACTTTCCCGCTGCTACTGTTACAATCACTAATAAATACCAAAAACATTACTTTTGCTGTCTTTACTTTTGTTGCTGCTACCACCACTATCATATTACTTTGCTACTAAACACTTTGCTGCAGATACTAAGTTTCCAGGTGTGGTTGAATTGACAACTCAGCTGCTAATACTTGAGAATATTCTTTGGCTCCCCTTGTGCCGAATCAATAAATTTTGGTTGAATACTCTACCCTCGAAAGCTGTTGCGATCCCCTATACTTGTGGGTTATCAAGACCAATTTCTGGCGCCGTTGCCGGTGAGCATAGCTCTATTCTTTGAGTCACTTGGGATTTATATCTACTGGACACTATGAAGAACTTGAAAGACGCTAAGACAACAATTTATCCCTCAACTATGAGGGGAGGTAAGGAACTGCCATCTAGCTCTGCACTTGATTCACCTTCTGTTATGAGTAAGCTAGCGACACCTAAACCTGCTTCTGCTATTCGTTCCGATATGTCGCATGTTATTGATGATGCCACTTCTGCTATGCATGATACTTATGATGAAACTGCTTCTATGCCTGATACTACTGTGCCCCTTGGTGAATTTCTTGATGAACAAATTGCTAGGGCTAGAGAAAAAGAAATTATTGAATCTGAATACGATGATGATAGTGATGATGAAAATATGCCTGTTATCCCTGAGGGTTATCTTTTTGATATGGAATCTTCTGCCGCTATTTTAGCTTGCAGGGATAGATATGAGCTTAAGAGGTTATTAGTTAAATGGAACAAAGAATCACTTAGAGATAAAATGAAACCCGACCCTGCTTTTGCTACTTCACCTATATGTGTTCCTGATAAGGATTATGAATTCTCTGTTGATCCTGATATAATTACTTTGGTTGAATCTGATCCGTTTTATGGCTATGAATCTGAAACTGTTGTGGCACATCTTACTAAGTTAAATGATATAGCTGCCCTGTTCACTAATGATGAGAGATGGCGTTACTTCTATATACTCAAAATATTTCCGTTCTCATTAAAGGGTGATGCTAAGATATGGTTTAACTGTCTTGATCCTGGTTGTGTGCGTAGTCCCCAGGATATGATTTATTACTTCTCTGCTAAATATTTCCCTGCTCATAAGAAACAAGCTGCTTTGAGGGAAATATACAACTTTGTGCAAATTAAAGAAGAGAGTCTCCCACAAGCTTGGGGGAGGCTTCTCAAGTTACTTAATGCTTTGCCTGATCATCCTCTTAAGAAACCTGAAATACTTGATATCTTTTATAATGGACTAACCGATGCTTCCAGAGATTACCTGGATAGTTGTGCTGGTTCTCCTTTTAGGGAAAGAACACCGGATGAAGCTGAAATTCTATTGAATAATATGTTGACAAATGAAAATAATTGGACACCTCCTGAGCCAGCTCCTGCTCCAATTACTGAGCCTATTCTTAAACCAACTCTGAAGAAGAGAGGTGTTCTATTCCTCAGTCCCGAAGATATGAAAGAGGCAAAGAAATCTATGAAAGAAAAAGGTATTAAAGTTGAAGATGTTAAGAATTTACCTCCTATTGAAGAAATACATGGTCTTAATTCACCGCCTGTTGAAGAAACTTATGATCTCAATTCTTTATTTATTGAAGAACCTCCTAACCCCGATATCCCGACACAGGTAGATATGATAAAGCTGGAGTTCCTCCTACTAAAATTGCTAGTCAATGCTTGGATGAGTTTGATAACTTTATGTTTAAGAAAGACGACTTCAATGCTTATTTTTGTAGACAATTAAGAGAAAATGCTTATATGATTAGACGCTTGGGTGATTATTTGGCTAATATTAAAGGTGAACTTAAACTTGTTAGAAAACATGCTTCTATGGTTACCACTCAAGTAGAACAAGTACTTAAGGCTCAAAAAGAAGTGCTTGATAAAATGAATAGTAAGAAAAATGATTATGCTGTTAGAGTGGCTACTAGAACTGGTAGAATGACTCAGGAACCTTTGTATCCTGAAGGCCACCCTAAGAGAATCGAGCAAGATTCTCAGAGAAATAATATTGATGTTCCTAGTTCTTCTAAAAAGAAGAAAAAGAAAAATGATAGAACTGTGCAAACTTCTAGTGAACATATTGCTGAACCACCTGATAATCCAAATGATATATCTATGTCTGATGCTGAAACACAATCTGGTAATGAACATGAACCTAACGAAAATGTTAATGATGATGTTCATGATGATGATCAACCTAGTAATGACAATGATCTAGAAATTGAACCTGCTGTTGATCTTGATAACCCAGAATCAAAGAATAAACGTTATGATAAAAGAGACTTTGTTGCTAGGAAACATGGTAAAGAAAGGGAACTTTGGGTTCAGAAACGCATGCCTTTTCCTCCAAAACCATCCAAGAAAAAGGATGATGAGGATTTTGAGTGCTTTGCTGAAATGATTAGGCCTATATTTTTGCGTATGCGATTAACTGATGTGCTCAAAAAAAATCCTTATGCAAAATATATGAAGGATATCATTACTAATAAAAGAAAGATATCGGAAGCTGAAATTTCCACCATGCTTGCTAATTATACTTTTAAGGGTGGAATAACAAAGAAACTTGGAGATCCCGGAGTACCTACTATACCTTGCTCCGTTAAAAGAAATTATATTAAAACTACTTTATGTGATCTTGGAGTCGGTGTTAGTGTTATGCCTCTCTCTTTATATCGTAGACTTGACTTGAATAAGCTGACACCTACCGAAATATCTTTGCAAATGGCTGATACATCAACTGCTATACCTGTCGGTATTTGTGAGGATGTGCCTGTTGTGGTTGCAAACGTTACTATTTTAATGGACTTTGTTACACTTGATATTCCCGAGGATGATAGTATGTCTATTATTCTTGGAAGACCTTTTCTTAATACTGCAGGCGCTTTTATTGATTGCAACAAAGGCAATGTCACTTTTCATGTTAATGGTAATGAGCATACAGTACACTTTCCGAGGAAACAACCTCAAGTTCATAGTATCAACTCCATTGGAAAAATTCCATCGATTATAATTGGAGGTTTTGAATTTCCTCTTCCTACTGTCAAAAAGAAATATGATATACTTATTATAGGGGATGTGCATATCCCCGTTGAGGTAACTTAGTGTTATTTGAAATTTCTCCGGTTTCATGATTATCGGAATGAGTTTGTTAACAAGACTTGATCAACCTTGTTAGTGGATTCTTTTTGATGAGCACGAGATGGATGAAACTAGAAGCACAACCTTCTATACCCTCTCTATATTTTCCGTTATTTAGTAGAAATAAAGTAAAATAGTATTTTTCTGTCTGTTTCCTGGCTTATCCGTGTAATATAAAAATATCCCGAAAATAAAAGTCCTCAGAATGACATGCCAATTTAATATGATTTTTTTGGGAATATTTGAGGATTTACTGTGCAAAAATTACCGCGGCAGGAGCTGCCACCTGGCCACGAGGGTGGTGGGCGCGCCCCCCTCTAGGGCGCGCCCCCCTGCCTCGTGGGCCCACGGTGGCCCACCTCCACTTATCCCAGTACCCATCTTCTTCCTCTGTCTCACACAAACCCAAAAAACCAACACAAGCACGAGTTCCAGCCACTTTTGTTGTGATTTTCGATCTCCTAGCTCAAAGCACCTCTCGCAAAACTGCTTGGGGAGACTGTTCCTTGGTATGTGACTCCTCCATTGGTCCAATTAGTTTTTGTTCTAGTGATTTATTCTTTGCAAATTTGTGCTGCATAGGTGACCATGTTCTTGAGCTTGCATGTCAAATTTATATGGTTCCAAGTAGTTCTAATGCTTGATTTAGGCTCTAGGCACTTGTAGGAGTAGTTGCTATCAGTTTTATTGAAGTTGGTTCACTTTTGTTTGAAATTACTAAAAAATTCAGATTATTTCAGAAAAATAATGAGGAGACTTTTGAGGGGTTCATCGAGCCGAAGCTCAAAGGATAAACAAAATGAAGAAGCTCATAGGCCCAAATATAATTTGCCTCGTACCGCGGAGATCCGGCCGTGTGAATGGCCTTCTGATAATTTCTTGAGAGAGGCCGGGATTTATGAGGATTTCTATTCATTGATTAAGAATGCTGGCCTCACCGACCTCGTCCACGACCAACGTCCACAGTATCTCTTACTCACAAATACTTTTGTGCAAAACTTCTACTTTTTCCCTAAAGAATCACCTCCTTTAGTAGAGTTTCATTTATATGACGTTGTGAAGAAAATGCCATTGTCTGAATTTTGCGCAGTCTGCAACATACCTCCTGATGGTATCTTAGAGGAACCACCTCGTAAATAGTTGGAACCATTTATTAATCCTATCTCTATGGGAGAAACCAGGAAGGTTTCTGATGCAAGAATCACTAGCATACATTTTCCTATGTTACGCTATTTTGCTTTATTTGCTAGTCGATGCTTGATTGGTCGTGGGAACTGTGGGAACCTTAGTGTTCCTGATATTATTATTCTGTTCCATGGTTTATACCGCGACAAGACTGTCAGTATGGGCGGAATTATTGTTAGGCGGTTGAGTCTGAACCGTACTAAAGGCCCCATCTTTGGAGGCATTTGTGCTTCTCACCTTGCTGCACACTTTAACATAACTATTAGGCATTATGAGAACGAAGAAAAATTGCTGCCTAATGCTTATCTAGATTATAAGAGCATGATAGCTCATCATTTTCTTATTAAGGACAGGAATGGAGAGCTCAAATATAAGTTATACTTTCATAAACATTATCCTGAAACTATTACGTTGCCTTCTCCTTCTTTGTTTAATTTTGTAGGACCCTACCTCGTTAAGTGGGATGCCGTCCAAGCTTACAAGAATCCTGAACCAGCCCCGGAACAGGAACCACAAGATGAGCCTCCATGACAATCTGTTTATTCTTGGGATCCAGAGATGACTGTCGGCCAGTGGCAGTCAGAGTCTTCTTCTTCATCACAGTATGATCCCAACTATTCTTCGTCGCAGTACGACCCCAGCTACACCTATGGGTATCCGCCAGGCTATCCCTGGCAATAGACCAACGTAGGCCAAAAGCCTAAGCTTGGGGGAGTACGTATTTCTCACCGACATTACATTTATGTTCACACACACTCATTGCTAGATGTCGGTGCTCATACACTTTCACTGTAATATCCATGCTAGTTTATTTTCTTTTTCCTGCTTTCTTCTTTTGTGTTTGTTAAACCTTAAGAAAAACCAAAAAAATTAGTAGTAGTTTATTTTTCAGCTGTAGTAGTAATAAAAAAACCAAAAAATATTTCGCGTTCTTCTTTTGCTTGTTGGGAGCTTTCCCGTTTAAATAGTTTTATTTCTTTTCTTTTCTTTCGGGGTTAGTAGGAGAAGACCATGATTAAGTTGTTGAAGTGGCTCTTATATGCATTATTGTTGATTTAACCCAGAGCCCATATTGCCATGTCTTCTCCTGTTTATTGAATGCTCGCAGATTCCAGCTTAGTCCAATGCACGTACACTCTTATTATTATTCACACCGTTCGGTCCTGCAAGTGAAAGGCAATTAGGATGATATATGATGGACTGACTGAGATAAAAAAACCTGGTATGAACTTGACCTCTTTTGTTTTTGTAAATATGATGAGCCCCTTGTTCTTGATTCAGCTTATTATGAATAAACATGTTTGCAATGACAATTAGAGATCGTAGTTTCTTGTGCCATGCTTGATTAGCTATGAGTTATAATGATTTACCTTGTGTGCCAACATGCTATTGAGATGGTTATGATGTGGTATGATGAGGTGGTATCCTCCTTTTAATGGTTTAAGTGACTTGACTTGGCACATGTTTATGCATGTAGTTGAAAAAAATCAACATAGCCTTCACGATATTTATGTTCATGGTGGATTATATCCTACTCATTCTTGCATCCAATGTTTATTAATTTTAATGCATGTACATGGTTGTTGTCGCTCTCTAGTTGGTCGCTTCCCAGTCTTTTGCTAGCCTTCACTTGTACTAAGCGGGAATACTGCTTGTGCATCCAATCCCTTAAACCCCAAAGTTATTCCAGATGAGTCCACCATACCTTCCTATATGCGGTATCTACCTGCCGTTCCAAGTAAATTTGTATGTGCCAAACTCTAAACCTTCAAATAAACATTCTGTTTTGTATGCTCGAATAGCTCATGTATCAACCAAGGCGGGTTATTCTCAAGAGGAGTGGACTCCGCTCCTCACTCACGAGAAAATGGCTGGTCACCGGGATGCCCAGTCCCATGCTTTATGCAAACCAAATCAAAATTAATTGCAAACAAAACTTCCCCTGGGACCTGATGTATGTTGGAGACACTCGTTGTTTCGAGCATGTCATGGATTGATGCTTGTTGGTGGAGGGGGAGTATAAACTTTACCATTCTATTTGGGAACCGCCTATAATGTCTTTAGCATGGAAGATACCACCATCTCTTAGTTTTTACGTTGACAATGAAAGTATGCCGCTCAAAATGCAATTTATCTCTATTTCAAAATCGAGCTCTGCCACCTCTACAAATCCATGCTTCCCTCTGCGAAGGGCCTATCCATTTACTTTTATGTTGAGTCATCACCCTCTTATTAAAAAGCACTAGCTGGAGAGCACAACTGTCATTTGCATTCATCACTATTAATTTATATTGGGTGTGACTATGATTGGATCTCTTTTACCATGAATTACAATGTCTAGTCAGTCCTTGATCTTTAAAGGTGCTCTGCATTTATGTTTTGCGGTCTCAGAAAGGGCTAGCGAGATACCATCATGTTATATCATATTATGATTGTTTTGAGAAAGTGTTGTCATCCGAGATTTATTATTATGACTTGCTAGTTGATTATGCTATTGATATGAGTAATTATGAGACCTGAGAATTATTGAAAATGTGGTTAGTTATGATCTATGCTGAAAACTTGAATGCTGGCTTGACATAGTTACAACAACAAGAGCAAACAGAGTTTGTAAAAGATTTCTATCTTTCTCTCAGTTTGTCAACTGAATTGCTTGAGGACAAGCAAGGGTTTAAGCTTGGGGGAGTTGATACGTCTCTGTCGTATCTACTTTTCCAAACACTTTTGCCCTTGTTTTGGACTCTAACTTGTATGATTTGAATGGAACTAACCCGGACTGACGCTGTTTTCAGCAGAATTGCCATGGTGTTGTTTTATGTGCAGAAAACAAATATTGTCAGAATGACCTGAAACTCCACGGAACATCTTAGAAAAAATAATAAAAAATCCTCGCCAAAGATGAAGACAAGGGGGCCCACACCCTGTCCATGAGGGTTGGGGCGCCCCACCCTCTAGGGCGCGCCCCCTACCTCGTGAGCCCCGTGGATGCCCTCCGACGCCAACTCCATCTCTATATATTTGCTTTCGGAGAGAAAAAAATCGGAGAGAAGAAATCATCGCGTTTTAAGATACAGAGCCGCCGCCAAGCCCTAAAACCTCTCGAGGGGACTGATCTGGAGTCCGTTCGGGGCTCCGGAGAGGGGGATTCGTCGCCGTCGTCATCATCAACCATCCTCCATCACCAATTTCATGATGCTCACCGCCATGCATGAGTAATTCCATCATAGGCTTGCTGGACGGTGATGGGTTGGATGAGATTTATCATGTATTAGAGTTAGTTTTGTTAGGGTTTGGTCCCTAGTATCCATTATGTTCTGAGATTGATGTTGCTATGACTTTGCTATGCTTAATGCTTGTCACTAGGGCCCGAGTGCCATGATTTTAGATCTGAACCTATTATGTTTTCATGAATATATGTGAGTTCTTGATCCTATCTTGCAAGTCTATAGTCAGCTACTATTTGTTATGATCCGGCAACCCCGAAGTGACAATAATCGGGACCACTCCTGGTGATGACCATAGTTTGAGGAGTTCATGTATTCACTATGTGCTAATGCTTTGTTCTTGTTCTCTATTAAAAGGAGGCCTTAATATCCCTTAGTTTCCAATAGGACCCCGCTACCACGGGAGGGTAGGACAAAAGATGTCATGCAAGTTCTTTTCCATAAGCACGTATGACTATATACGGAATACATGCCTACAATACATTGATGAATTGGAGCTAGTTCTGTGTCACCCTATGTTATGACTGTTACATGATGAACCGCATCCGGCATAATTATCCATCACTGATTTAGTGCCTACGAGTTTTCCATATACTGGTTCTCGCTTATTTACTTTCCCGCTGCTACTGTTACAATCACTATAAAATACCAAAAACATTACTTTTGCTGTCTTTACTTTTGTTGCCGCTACCACCACTATCATATTACTTTGCTAATAAACACTTTGCTGCAGATACTAAGTTTCTAGGTGTGGTTGAATTGACAACTCAGCTGCTAATACTTGAGAATATTCTTTGGCTCCCCTTGTGTCGAATCAATAAATTTAGGTTGAATACTCTACCCTCGAAAGCTGTTGCGATCCCCTATACTTGTGGGTTATCAGATACTTTGCAAGGAATTTTTATATAATATATAAGAATTTCTAGAGCCAAGGCCCACCGGAGAGGGGCCCTTGGGTGGTCACAACCCACCAGGGCGCGCCCCTCTCCTGGCGCACCCAGGTGGGTTGTACCCATCTGGTGGCCCCGCAGACCTCAACCCTGACACTATAAATTCTATTTTTAGAGAAAAAATCAAGGAGAAATAATTATCACGAGTCACGAGACGGAGCCGCCGCCAAGCCCTATTCTTCATTGGGAGGGCAGATCTAGAGTCCGTTTGGGGCTCCGGAGAGGGGGAAGTTCGTTCTTCGTCATCACCAACCCATGGATTTGTGATGCCCTATACTTGTATGTTATCACCCATGGAGTCCCGTTTTGCGGTATGCCACACCCCTCCCGATGAACAGGACCCCCGTTTGGACCGTAGCGCTCAAACGCAAGTCCGTTTCCTCTGTTTTGCGGTACGCCACACCCCTCCCGATCAACAGGACCCCGTTTCGACCATAGGAGGTCCAAGAGAAGTCAGTTTCTTCTGTTTTGCGGTACGCCAGACCCCTCTCGATTAACAGGATCCCGTTTCGACGGTGGCCGGTCAAACACAAGGCCGTTTCCTCCATTCTGTGGTACGCCAGGCCTCATTTCCGTCAACTGTACCGTCCAAGCCGGTTGGCTCCCGATGAACACCACGTATTCCATGGCCTCCTAATGAACACGACGTATTCCGTTGCCTCCCCATGAACACGGGACGATGCAGTATCTCCGTTCTCACCTAGCCATGTACACGAGCACCGGTCGTACGTATGCGCAAGTAGGCCTTCGAGACCCCGCTCGTATGTACGTACGTGGCCGTATTTACTTTCTTTCACCTTGGCCACTGTATGTACGTGTACATGCTACGTGCGCGCCTCTACTACGACATGTGCGCGCCTCTACATCGACCAATATGTACGTACACATTCGGGACCAGAATGACAACGCTACGTATGCTTTGACTAGGTTGGTCCCGATTGTCAGGCACTTCCTTGTGTGCGAAGATGTAGCTGGTGGGTCCCAGCAGTCTGGGGAAACATTTTTTCGTGAAAAATGGTGGCCCATCCAGTGGGTCCCTGCTGTCAGGTGGAGGAATCATTATTTTCCGCGTAATAAGGAGGCACTTCCTTGCTGCGACCATGGACCCAGCTGTTAGCCTCTCCATGTATAGTACTCTTCCAATGGAAGTCCTTACTTAACCATGTTGACCACGGCATGCCGAAAGCACCAGGGCGGTGGACAACGGCGAGGCCTAGGAAGGGGATGACGTGGAGCCGGGCAAGATGCGGTAGTGGAACGGAGAGGAGTACGAGGGTTCACTGGTTTGGCTGCGGTGTGAGCCTGCCGTCGCCGCAGAATAATAGGGTGTGTGTGTGAGTGGATGGTCTGGACAGCGGTGGGAGTAGTAGGGGGTGATGGGGCCTCCGCGGCATCATAGCCGGCCACGGCAGGTAGGAGCATGCGGCACGACCGACGCTGGTTTGGGCGGCTGGAGCAAGAAGACCAGACGTTGAAGAAGCACTACGGCTGTTGGATGGACATCATACAGTCACTAGAGCTTGAATCGTTCATATTGATTAAGTTGACAAAGCCCTCCATCCCCGTCATCTTAGTAGGCCCACAAGTCAGCCTCCCACTATGGTGGGTCCCAGCTAGTAGGGGGTATTCATTTCTTTGTGTGTAATATGGAGGCCCTTCCTTGCGTGCGAAGATATAGCTGGTGGGTCCGACTTGTCGGCGGGGGAAATGTTTTTTTTGCGAAATATAGAGGCCCTTCTGGTGGGTCCCAGCTGTCAGGTGGAGGAATCATTATTTTTCGTGTAATAAGTAGGCATTTCCTTGCGTGCGGCTGTGGACCCAGCTATCAGCCTCTCCACGTACAGTCCACTTACGATGGATGTTGTTCATTGACCACGTTGACCACTCCACGCCGACCGCATCCAAGGTGGTGGATGACGGCGAGGCGCGGATAGCAACAAGCCAGAGATGGGAGACGCGGGAGTGGATTCGCATACAGAGAGGTGTATGAGGGTTAACTATTACTGGTGCGGTATGGTTCGGCAGTCGGTGGAGAAGAACAGGAGGTGTGGAGGGGTAAAGGGATGGCCTGGTCGGCGTTAGGGTAGGGCTTCACAGCGACGCATGCTAAGCAGAGGTGCTAGCAGCAGGAGGCGGGAGCAGGTGGTCCTGGCGGCGCAAGAGGAAGAAGACAAGACATTCAAGATGGATGCCGGTCGTTGGATGTAAATCCAACGGCTAACGATGTCAGAACCATTTGTTGGCTAAGTTGACAACGACTTGCGTTGGCTTCGACCTATTGGCCCACATTTCAGCCTCAAAAAATGTGGCACGTATTCAACCCATTTTTCAGAATTTACAGTCAATTTGATCTTTTTTTAGAATTATAGTCCATTTGCTGGGCTGAGTGAACAAATAATGTAGCATCCATGCGACCCATTTATTTTTTTCGTAAAAAATTACACGCCATTTGCACTTTCTCGAAATACACGATTTTGCTGGGCTGATTCTAATTGTAATGTTGGTTTGGGTGCCACAATGTTATCCAAAAATAAACAGGGGCTGAGCATTTTGTTATAAATATATTTAAGTAATAATTTATTTATTATTACATTGGTCCTTACATCTTACCAAGCTCTTGTACACAATCATCAGGATTTTCGTTGCCAAAAAAATCCAGGATTTTATTGTTAAGAAATTATTTTTATAAGTTAATAAGCTATGGGATATTCTTTTCTTACATATGTACGTATCTGTTAAATATATGATGAAAATAACAATAATATATAATAACAGATAAAATAATTGAAGTATGTACAATATAGTTAGAAGGGAAACATATGTTGGACCAGGCATTCCTATTCTTATATAGAAAAATATAACAGACCTCTGATTTTTCTTCAAAAAAATACATAAATTGGGATGCCAATGTTTCAGCAAAAATAAAACCTCGGATGGGAGGTCCATAGGCCGGTCGATACATGACAGCCCTCAAGAAAATACAAACCGGCATATCGTGGGCTGCGCATGTTAAAAAAGACGGGGCAGCCCACAACCCAGCTGATAATTGCTGCCCCAGTGATAATAAATGATACCTACTAGCTCCACGACATTGTTGTGAATTTATCTCCTTTAGTAACTACGTTGAAGCACCTAAAAAAATGTAACTATGTTGACAAACCCGTGGGACCCAACGTCAGTATAGCATTAGGAGGAATTATTTTTTCAATGAGGCACTTGCTTGTATACGGCCATAGACCTGGTGGGTTCCGACTGTCCGCCTCTCCATGTACATTCCTCTCCAGATTCTTCTCGTTTGTTCAGCATGTTGACAATGGCAGACAGCGGCGCCGCGGTGAGCGCACAAAGGCGCAGGAGATCAGACCACCTGAGGTAGTGCCTTATTTGTAACGAATGTTCTGAACTAGCCCAGGGGCCGAGTGACACTACCCGATAGCTGTTCCGCCCGGGTTCGATTCCACCTGATGTAGGGAATTTTTTTGCCTCTCACATTACTCACATGTGGGTCCCCATTGTCATCTACGCACACCGCGTCCAACACTTGCCAAAACTTTGTTCCTCGTTTTCTCTGTTTTTCACACACTCGACATTGTGTGGGCATTTTGAAAATAGCATATCTTTTTGACTGTTCATCATATGAAGATGTGCTATGCATGAAGTTGATTAGCATGATGTTAACTAGCTGGTAGTTCCATTTTCGACCATGAATAAAACTTCCAACATGATGTTATCCCTGTTTGAAAAGGTTGTATTAATATAAAAGCTCTGCCTCTGAAAGTTGCAGTTTCTTATCTGAAACTGAACTTCCAGTTTCTTAACTAAAACTGAAACTTGAAGTTTCTTCTCTGAGAATCACATCGTCTACACTTTTATACTCCTATGAAACTACATTTTTAAGTGCCAAAAATAGATCTCTAGAATTCATAAAATACTTCATATCCTCAATAGTGCAAATCTGAAATTAAAAAGACATTCATATCTGAAAGTACTCTCAAAATACACAACACAAAACACAATTCACAACCTACAAATACTGACAACCCTAAGCTCCTCCTGACAATTCAAAACCTGCCATACTATTGGGCTAGGGGGCAGTCCCCTCCTATTCCTCGACGGCAGACAGCCGCCCCGTGAGACGATGTGAATGGCAAGGGAGAGGATGGCGGGGAAGCGTCGTGCGGCCAACTGCTTTCTCCTCTTGCAGTTGGATTCGGTCAACGAAGACTCCACCGGCTCGCTCTGGCACAACACCCTCACAAACGGCACCCTGTAGATACTCGATCCTTCAATCTCTGGTGGATGCTCCATTTGGGATCGATACTCCCACCACCGCTCCCTCACGGTCGGATTCGGTGAATCTATTTGCTCCATGGCCTAGAGGAGCAGCTCTATGTACTCCCGCGTGACTCCCTTCGGGAGAATCGCCGCCTTTTTGCTCTGTTGAAGATATTTGGCCATGGATGTCGCTGTCGCTGCTAGTTGGTCCTTGTTGTCAAACCAAGACTGTATCTCCAACATTCTAGCTAGCTTCATAGGGTCGCCGTCTGCGATCCTCACATATCGGTTGTACTCCTCCATCGATCTACTTCTCCACAACACCTTCACTCGCCGGCGGTGGTTTTTGGATGGAAGAGGAGAGGAGCAGCGCTGGTTTTGGATTAGAACGGGAGAGGAGTGACGCTGGTTTTGGATTGGAACAGGAGAGCAGGGGCGGTAGTTTTGAAATGGAAGAGGAGAGTAGCAGCACTGGATTTAGATTGGAACAGGAGAGGAGTGGCGGTAGAGAGGAGAGGAGCGGCGCTGGTCTTGGAAGTATATTTTTATTTTGCATATTTTGGGTCAAAGTTTGACCACGTATTATATTTGACAAGCAAAATGTGAATGCATGTCACCAAAAATTGTATCTTTTGGTTCGTATCTGAATGTACTTTCAAATTATATTATTTTTGCAATGTATAACATATATTTTATTTGTGAAAATCATGGTCAATTATGACCCAGAATAAAAGGGAGACTAGTTAATGTGGGGTCGCTTTCTTAATTGAAGGGTAAATTGATTTTGATTTTGATCCAATCACAGCGCGCTGACCCTCTCGTCCAATCTTAAATCGCTGCCGCACGCTACTCTCCCTGTTCTCCATTGAAAAACCACCTCCTCTCCTCACCATCATTTCCATTCCAAAACCTCTGTCTCTCCTCTCCCTCTTCTCCATTGGAAAACCACCTCCTCTCCTCTCCATCATCTCCATTCCAAAACCACCATCTCGTGTCTCCCTCTTCTTCATTACAAAATCACCCCCTCTCCTTTCCATCATCTCCATTCCAAAACTACCGTCTCGCCTCTCCCCCTTCTCTATTGCAAGAATACGATCTGTCCTCCCATCTTCCAAAGATAGCACCGGACCACTCAGAAGGACATCTATGGAGAGGATGCAGCAGCGAATCAGGCAGATCGCCAGTGGTGACTAGGCAAAGTTAGCCAGGTTGAAGGAGATCCTTACTTTGTTTGACAATGAGTGGGAGATTTCGAGGACGGTGAGGGCCATGTGGCAATGTACGCGAAAGAGCGAGACGATGTCGATCAGGGCGGTGATGTACTCCTCGGCGGTAGCCACACTGTAGTCCTTCGAGTTCATCGAGTATCTCCTCTGGGCGATGGAGCAGATAGATTTGGCCAAGGAAAAAGTCAGGCGGAGGTGGTGGGCGTACAGGTCGAAGGTCGAGCACCCAGAGGATAACAAATCGATGTGCCTTGGTGAGGGTGTAGACCCAGCCGGGCCCACAGGAGTATTCGTTCTCCCACCACAAGAGGAGGCCGGATGGTGCAACGTTGCTTTCCCGCCGTTCTCCACGGTTCCGTCGACGCTTTCCTCGTTTCAACGGCGGCGGTAGGGTTTAAGGTAAGCTTTGCACTAACCTAATCTTCTATCTGCTCATGCTTACAATCAGTGTGACAGCTAATGAAAATCATGCTTACAATCAGTCTCTGAGTACTACGCTAATCACCCAAAAATATCTCTGGACCTTTGGGTCAAAGTAGTGACACTGTGTACAAATAAAGAAAAATAGATTGGTGCTTCTTTCAGAAAAGATTACACCCTAGAAAACTGCCAATATAAACTACTAGTATTTGGTTAGAGGATTTGCTGTCGAGAAAGATCCATCCATAGAGAGCGCCACACATCCCACTGTTGGTGGTGGATGCCAATGCGTGGATGGAGCATGGGTGGTGTCAGTAATTTTTATTACTTGGCACACCTCGCACTCTGCATATACGTCAGTTCCATCTGTACATGTGTGCAGTTCCACCAAAATGCAGCTGAATAACACTGTTTGCATAGATAAGGAAAAAGCGTGATTACATTATAGTGGCACTAGTTGATGAAACATACACTAATAAATAGAAGAAACTATTGCGATAGTATCATAGTATGCCATGCCGCAAGGGCGAGATGGGCCCTACGACGCCTCATAAGGTATGCCTCATGCTGGAAATCGACCCAAGTCTCCCCGATACACCTTCTGCCAGTGATGAACATCAGTGTACATCGGTAGTACAAGGAGGGGCCTTGAGACATTCCAATCTCTATTTTTGTGCGGATCAACTAAAATTAAGCACCCCAGTTTGCATAAACGCTTAAACACTAACAATGGGACTAGTTGACGAAACATATACTAACAAAGAGAAGCACTTTCTTTATCTACATTGGAAATGAAATGATAGAGATGACACTCGCTCTATTTTAACTGTATTATTACTTCATTTTATCAGTGGCACTAGGGTCGAGCAGGTGGCAAACGAGGTGTACCCTGCATCGCAAGGATGGAGGCCGGTGGTGCTTAGACTGGGATGCTGAAGTTGGCTCTTTCAGTCCCTATCTTCCCCCTTGATGTTTCTGTGGTAGCATTTGGGTTGTAATCCAAACTTGGTCGAGCTAGTGCTGCGTCCACCTACCTGCCTACCTTATGTGGAGAATTTGTCTCCTGCTAGAACTCGGTCCATTCTAGTAGTAGTTGCATAACTGCCCGTTTACACTGAGATGTTGTTGAATAATGGTTCTCTATGGCTGGGTTTCTTTAATGAAATCGGAGGAAACCCCCTCTTTCGATATATATAAAAAATCAAGGGCACTAGCGGTGCCAAAACATTGCCTCGAATTAATAGTGCCACTAGATTAAGGTGCAAAATAATAACATTACTGCTTTATCATGGCAGTGCCAAAATAGTAGAACAAGAGCAGACTCAACATACATGATTTTTGGCAAACGGTCAGACCAAAAAGGAACATACCTCGTGATGGGAACCATATCTACAGTCAACGCCATCGTAGAAGGGATGACATGAGTCACCAATATGGATGATTCAATTCATGGGACCTTTTGGTGCAATTGACCTAAAATGAAGCAATGTCCCATGAGCTAGCAGCTTGTTCTTCATTTATTTTTTAAGAAAAGTGCTCCAGCCCCGGTTCCATTTCCATCAGAAAACGAAACCCACAGAGCTTCTTCTTCATTAGTTGAAATAAAATTGAGCAACATCAAGGTTGGTTGTGAAGCTCCCGGAATGATCAACTATAATTTGGATATCATTTGTGCAGTTCAACTAAGATCAAGCATGAAATGTATATCTCTGTTTGCACAAAGAAGGTGGAAACGAGGGTGACTAACAAGTGATGAAACATAGTACATCAGATGAAAAGAAGCATGTTCCTTATCTGAATGGCAATCCTACAGGGACAGTAGCAATTTCTAAAGTAGCAGCATTGCTAAATACTAGTGTGCGCATTAGGATTAACCATGATAACTGTTAAATACGACATTACTTTAATGGTGCCATTGCTTCATTTTACCAGCAACATTACATTAACAGCTGCTACAAAGTTGGTATTTGGGCACAGGAGAGTAGGCGGACCAGGGCAATTGCATTTCTAACGAAAAGAAGCAACTTATATTAATGGGAAATTTAGCAAGACATGAAAAAGTGCCATTGATTCATATTACTGGAGGCATTACATTCAAAAAAACATTGGTTTAACATGTCCTTACTTTTAACAATGCGACTGCTACATTTTACCAGTGGCATTACATAAGAGTGGCTCGGGGCAACAAACATCAGAACATGATATCTGGGTTGGTCCCATTTTTGTTCGGTATAGCCACCTTATACTGTGTGAGGCTAGCAAATCTAGTGCTGGACTTACTCTGTTGACCTGTCCCCTAGTCCCTACTTTCTTTCCTTTTTCAACCAATAGATCGGGTTTATATTGAGTTTGTACTGCGTTTCCCTTTATTTCCCTATTAAACCAAGAGACCAGTTGGATAGCAGTCTCTACTACTTTTCGCCCCCATTATTTCCTCTTTCGACCATGTCCTAGATTCAGGTAACAAATCTAATCCCACCCCACCCCTTTCTTTCTTATTTGAACCAAGTAGTGCTCGATTCGAGTGCATGAACCAGCTTTACCTCTTAAGAGGAAAAATTTAGGTGGCTTTCGAACAGCCGATCGATCCTATCTACGAGGGGGCCTGAGCAATAGTAAAAGATACAAATGCAGCGACGTCAGGAGCTTGGGAATTAGAGCAAGGCCGGTTTCGAAGGAAGTTATATACCTGAGGGTCGGTGGGATGTCGCTAGGTGGGTCACGGGATGTCGCTAGGTGGGCGGTGGGAGACCGGATCTACCCACACTACGGCAGTGAGGAAGAAGGGGTCGGAGGCCCTCCCTAGCCAGCGGCGCTTGGGAGAGAGACAAGGCACGCTGATCGGGACGCGCCGGCATTGGCTAAGAGCCGTCGACGAGGACGACCGCGTGAATGTTGCACCTTCTCACCTTCCCTGACGGAGAGGATCCGGTTGGATTCGTGACCAGCGGTGAGCAGAGAGAGAGAGAGAGAGAGAGAGAGAGAGAGAGAGAGAGAGAGAGAGGCCACCGCTATCGTGTTTAGATCTGGAGAGGATGAGACAGTGTGAAGAGAGCAACACTAGCAAGCAAGCATGGAGGCTCATGCCTATATAGTGGAGTACTACTAGTTTTCTTTTGTCTACCGAAGCCGGCTTGACCTTGTCCATGACTGTCAAGAAGTCTTCTTGCATGTGCCATGGAGGCGCAGTTATCATCATTTTGATCTGAATCACCGGATTATAACATATAACACGAAAAAATGCCACATGACATAAAACCATAACCTCACTGCCCAAAGGAGACAACAACATGAATCCCGACGGACAAACTAGACGAGGATCAAATCTCAAATTAAAGATAAACTCGTAGAAAAGGGGTCCATCAATAGATGTCCTAATTAACATAGCCAGCTTGACCTAGATGGCAGCCGAGTAGTCTTCGTGCATGTGCCCCCAATGACTAGCGCCTTGGAGGAACTCAGTTGTCGCTGTTTGACCATCGTAGTGATCCAAAGCACACGCCACCTAATATTGCGAGATGACAAGAAACATTTTCTTAGATTTCTCATCAGAACTATAGCCTTGTACAACACAACCTGCATGATATGTACACGATAGCCAATCCAGACGTGTCTGCTGGAGTCTGGTCACATAGATGGACGAACTGATCTTCCGTGTCATGCAGGGATCATCCAGGCACCAACATCTGTACAACACTTCTCTAGTACCACTATCGCTTGTCTCTTTCTTCTATTAACTCACCTGACTTGCAGGGCCAGGGAGTGTGCCTATGGTCGGTTCTCAATTGTGGTCCCACATGTTTGTGCAAACGCAATATGACGTGCATTACATTTGGAGAGCAGCGTGCCAGACCGACCAACCGTCTGGGGTGCGATGTGAACGCGAGGGGTGTGTTGTATACTCCGTACTTGTGTACCACCATTTTCTTGAGGCTTTGCTCCATGGCGCAATCCACGGATACAAAGTTAGTATACTGTACTATTTAAAATTCAAGGGCGGCGCTTTTCCCGTGCGGTAGGCGGGGCAGTTCCGCCTAGTCGATTCGACAGAGATGCAATAAGATGAGGGAGTAGGTTGCTGCAAACATAGGGCTGTGTGATTTGACAAAGAGTTACTGCTGGACAGGTGGGGCCCCGTCATTGGAGTTGCTAAGCCATTTAATGCCCTTAGCACCTCATCTAAGCACCATTTCATTGGAAGAGGTCACTCCTTGTTAAATGCAATAAATACTCTTATAGCCAACCTTATAGCTAACCTTGTTGTATGAGTGACTAAGTGATGACTATGTATGACATGCCAACATCAGATAGCCTAAAGCACTGTGTTAAATGTACAAGGGCACGACCGCGCCAGCGAGGCAATGGTCGTGGTAGGCGCGACCATGATACTGACTGTCGCCAGCCCTTGGATCTGAGATCGAACGGTCGCATGCTAAGTTGTCGAAAATTTGCAGAATAAACCTCCAGGATAGGATATTCACCCATAGGTCTCGAATCATGCCATGCAACCATTCGATCTCAGATCCAAGGGCTCTCGGAAGCCCGTATCATGGGAGAATGGAAAGCTTCGTATCACCTATAATTTTCCCGATGCTTGTCATGACATCGAAAGCCATTTAATCTGGCGTCGAGTAGACATGACATCTAATTGGCCCCCCATGTGCATGAATCCATTCAGCCACCAGGCAAGCCACTACCCTGTCGTTCGCACGCCCCACTCGGAATTTCCACCAAGCCGTGGATGAACTCCTTCTGCTTATTGAGGTGCTTACTGAGCTGATCGGGCATGCCAGCATGTTTGCCTCCGCGGCTAGGGTGCTCCTGGGAGCCATCGCGTGCCCGTGAGAGATCTTTCGAGGTCTCTGCGAGGCGACGAGCCATCTCTTTTTTTCTACAGCCTTGGTTGCTGCTCCCTTGTTACGAGTAGTTCTCGACCTAGAGCTCTGCACACCGACCATGGAAAGGACGGACGAAGAAGGACTTATGAGGAGGAAGGTAGAGTAATTTCCGGTTTGGTAGTTCCCCTTTTTATAACCTAAGTACTAGCACTAGTACTAAAACCTACATTGTGGGAACATGTTCAAGTTTGGTACGTACTAGTAGGTGTGAGCATGCTTGCACTTAATTGTAGCACTAGTACTTTGGAATGTGACGGGAACAAGGTAAAGATTAGTTGATGGTTTTGGTTTCGAGGCCCGAAACGGCTCCCGATTAGTTTAGTGGAACATAAATTTCAAGTACTCCCTCCATCTCAGTTTAAGGCTTGAACGTATCTAGGTCTTCAATGTAACTTATATAAAATAAATTGTTTAACATAAAAAATATATCATTAAAAAAATAGAATATTTGAAGTTCAAATGCGGTCGCACAAGTCAGTGATGTAACTGGTCGTACATTTCAGACCAAGCCGATGCGTGTCCCTTCGGTGAGACGCATGTCCGACTGACCATTTAAGGCTTGCACGTATCTATGTCGTCCCGGGATTTGGCTTCTCCTACCGCCCATTTGAACAGTTGCACCGGCTGCTCATGCCATTGCACAGGCATGCACGTTCTTTCCTCCGTAGTCGACTCCGTGAATATGATCTCTGCCATTAGCCCTAGCTCGAAATCAACACGACGCTGCCAGATGCTGACATCCCTCAGCATCTCTTCCCTGAGATCGACTTGTGCCTCCGCCTTGTGTTGCGCCAGGCGCAGCTCCTTGGAACTTCTCTCCAATCGATGCGACGCTTCCTCAATCTGATTTGCCCTTGCTGCCCACCACCTAAAACGCAGCCCTGGCATGTCCTCCGGTGCCACCGATCTGTGATTCCAGAGCAACGGATCCCCTCTCAAACACATCTGAGTTTCGCTCAAAGGCGTTAGTGCTGTGGGACGCAGCAAGAGGGCATCCCGCGGGATCCTGGGATCTAAGGGATTATCCATGGCAGGATCTGGTGGGCGAGGCGGGGAGGCGAGCCTAGGCACTGGGAGAGCCCTACAAGGCTAAGATAAAGATAGTACTACTCCACTCCATCCATATTTAAATACAAAGGCCACCAACAGTAGCCCTGGAAAAAATTGATCATGCTCCCTGCGTCCAGGTTTATTGGCCCCCTTTTTTTGTGCCACTTTTTATGACAGGCGTAAATATTACGTTACTTAAAAATATGTTCAAAAATTGGCACAAAATACGAAGGATACCAATGGAAGTAGCAACCCATGATTTTAACTATTCACATGCACGCAGTGGAGTAGTAATGTCTTTCTTCCTCCCTCACGTCCACTCAATTTGCATGCGCTGCATTAGTTGACCATCAATGAAGTGAAGGACTTTACATGCATCTAACTATCACATGGGGTGGATCTTTGTACAAATATGTGTCCCCCAGTGTACCCGCACACTACTAGGAAAATGCTTATAGGCAGACATTTACCAACAGCGTTGGTTAAAGAACCCACGCTACTGCTATTTAGCAATAGCGCCGGACAACACCAGGGCTGCAAGCGCATGTTAGCAGTAGCGCGGGATTTCCCGCCCACCCCCACGCTCTCGGCCCCCTGTTGCAGCTTTAGATATAGCGCTGGGCCTCCTCCCCGCGCTGATGCTAAGCCCACCTCTACTTCCTCCTACGCCGGCCCACGCGGCCCTCCCCTCTCACTCCCACGTTCACATTCACAGAATCCCTCAATACCCCGATCTGGCCATCGTCCCACGTCCTACTCGAGCCGCCCTCCCACACGCGGGCCCTCTTCCCCCGTCGGCTGCCCTTCCCCGCGCCAGCACTCCTCCCCTGCGTCCCGTGTCCTACTCGAGCCGCCCCTGCACCGGCCATCCTCCCCCGCCGGTCGCCCCCCACGCCGGCCCTCCTCCACCGAGAGGTACTCCTCCCTACTTCCTCATCCTCCCTCCCTCCCTAGTTATAGATATTAGAGAGTAGTTATTTTGAATCCTATATAGTTGAAAAAATGTAGGTTCTTAGAATAATGTAGGATATGATCGAACCCTAGCTAGGGCAGATTAGGTAGTATGAACCCTAGTTAATTCATATGAACCCTAGGTTTTTAAATTTAGCTAGGTTTTAAAGTTAGGACAGAAATTTAGCTAGGTTTTTAATTAGGTGTAGTTAATAGAATTTAGGTGTTTTAGGTGTATTTAACAGAATTTTAGGTGTTTTAGTTGTTTTAGGTGTAGTTAACAGAATTTTAGGTGTTTTAGTTGTTTTAGGTGTAGTTACAAGAATTCTAGGTATTTTTTAGTTAAAGCAATTGTTGTTATTTTTTTAGTTAAAGAAATTTTTCCTGTTATATGCAAATTTGCAGTGGACATGTCATATTTCGAACATGTCACATTTTGGACATGTCATATTTTTCTGAGTGGCCTATGTTTTGCTAGAATGTTGATTCATTTACGTTCTGGCAAATTTCAGGCACTCGATATGTCCTGCTTTTAGCAAAGGTCATGCCGAATTTTGCTAAGTGTTTATTAATTTTGTTTTCATAATTAAGAATTTTGTTCTCGACGTTGACGATGCCTATCCCGCATCCTCATTGTCCACTTGGCAGAGGAGGCCTGCTTGAGCAGAGGGGCCATGTCCTGGACAGGGCTCCGCCGGGCTGGTACTGGGTTGTGCCACCTCTGGTGAGCGAAGCTTAGTGAGGAGCCAGCCCATCGTCGACCCGGAGCATCTTCGGTGGCAGGTGGTACAGCACCGTGTCACGGAGGAGGACGTGCATGTCTAGTGATACATGGTTGCGTTGGCGGATGACAGGTTCTCCAATACCTGGCAGATTCTTCAAGGATCTCATCGGAGCTATGATCCTGTGATGGTTCCTTCTCTTTGGGTGTCCACCACGGCCCACTAAACCTAGAGGAGCTATTATTCGAGATGTATTATTGATATTATATGATTATCTTTGCTACAAACTACTATATATGTATTCGACGATGGATTATTAATTACCTATTAGTTCTTTGCTTATTGAATGCAAAAGATGAGCGCGGTCTGTGCTACAAACTACAATATATGTATTCGACGAGGGATTATATGATGATCTTTGCTACAAACCAGGTCCGATGATGATCTTTGCTACAAACTACTACAAACTACAAATGTTAGATGTTTTAGTTGTTATATGATGATCTTTGCTACAAACTACTATATATGTATTCGATGATGGATTATTAATTACCTATTAGGAAATGTCTGACGACGAAAGGGAATTTGCTATGTGCGAGTACTGTGAAGATGAGCGTGGTCTGTGCGACATGCCTCACTTGGTAGAAGGTCCGCGCTTCAGCATCAAGCTCCAAGAGACCTTCGATGTTGAAATGGTACGCAACGACGACAAGTGTTTTTTGTTATTTTTTGCATGACTTCTCTGCTTCTTCAACGTGTAATTTTTGTCTTTTACAATTCGACTAGCTTATCCCATGCCATGCAAGATGCTATGTCTTGGAGAAGATGGGTTTGAAGATCATGAAAGCATGGAGACAAAGATAATTCAACGAAGGACCCATCATGGTTATGTTTTTTTCTGTAAATCTATACAATTATGTGAACTCATCCAATTTTGGTTGCCTGAATTGGGAAGCACTGTGCAAGGCGTATGATTTTCATGAGGGTATGCTTCTCACCTTCCATGTTGGTGTTCCTAACATTGACGAAAAGAATATGACCATTTGGGTCCTTGTTGACACGCTTATAGTTCTACCGTTGTGTGAGTTTCTCAAACATATTTATTAAGTAATTTATATTGTTTATTTCAAAATAGTTGACAGCTTATTTTCATTCTTCAAAAAATGTACGGAAGATGGTAGACAGAACCTAGTACTACAATGATGAAGAAGAATTAACTTATAAGGAGAAAGATGGTCTTATTGTATTTTTTTTACTAATCTTGAGAATTACAATAGCTATTATCAAACTCCTCCACATTATGGTCAATACGTGCCACTAGTGCATGTGTTGAACTATGGTAACATCAAGGGAGATAGCATGGTAAGATTTTCTACTATTACCACATCCGTGCATCTTTTGCATAAATTCTTCTAAAACTAAACTACATTGCTAACTACAAAGCTATTACTATGTTTTTGAACAGAAAACCCCGATGGATTGTGTGCCTCATCTGATGTTGCCGAGAGGTCGCATTGATGTTATGAGCTTACGGCCACCACGGCCAGGTCAGCCACAGTATCCACATCACTCCTGTCCATACCGGATTTCTAAAAGCGAGGAAGCCATGATAATAAATGATTTCAAAAAATGTTTCGACCATTGTAGAGAGCTACTTGGAAGCAACATTGTGCGTAGGCCAAGACTTGGAGAAAGGACGATCTCCGTTCTTTATTATGGAGAGTCCATTTTCCTTAATGGAGAGTCAATGCCTATCTTGTTTTATGATATTTTACCTAAGAGAGGGTAGAGTAGGTCCTACCTAGAATGTGTTATTATGTTCTACAATGTGTTAGAGTTGATGATGATGAGGAGGAGTTGTTCGGTGGTGGTGACAAGTGGTAATGAATATGCTATTTAAACAGACTAGTTCATGATGATTTGTTATTGTATACAAGATATATCTGTTTAAACATGCACAATGCCAAAATGCGAAAAAACATAAATTTTTGCAGTGGCGCGGGCCCAAATATTACCAGCAGCGCTCATTTACCAATAGCGCTTTCCAGTGCCGCGGTACTAGTATCTGAACTTACCAGTAGCATTGTCCTAAACAAGCGCTACGGCTACAAAATAGCTGTAGCGCCGTTGTAGTAGCCTCGGCGCCTGCGCTACTGGTAGCTCAAAAACCAGTGCTACTGGTAGCTCAAAACCAACGCTATTGGTAAGGTTTTCCCTAGTAGTGGCGTGTGCGTCCGAGGGAATGAGTACGTGCGTGCACATCTTCGCTTCGTGCATTTACCGCCAGTGTGCCTCAGAGAGGACGAGTACATTCTTCTGGAACCAGCAGCACGTCACTGTGATCAATCCACACAAGGAGGTTGCGACAACGCCTCCACATGTGCCACGTGGCTTCACGAAATATATGAGAGACACTGTGTAGCGTGCCATTGAAATTCTAATTCACGTGTTTTGCACATACTCGAAGTACTAGTAAGGTACACGTGCATTGCACGCATCAGATTTGGCAAACACATTATAAATAAATACCACACTATAGCATGTAAGCTTTGAATCATATATGCCTGATGTAGACGTTCGTTTAGTTCTTATAGTTCATATCATTCAAAATCAATTAGTTTTTATAAAAAATCTACAGCCTCTTTGATTCGTAGGATTTCCAAAACGCGGGAATAGGAAAAACATGGGATTAGAGTGGAATGTCGCCTTGAATCCTACGGGATTCTACAAGTGTTTGATTGTGCATAGAAAAAATGCAGGATTCTTTCAAAGAGGTTTGAGTGGATGGGATGTTTCCTATGAAATCTAGTGCAAATGAATCCTATGGAAAAATTCCTATGGTTTACAATCCTACAAATCAAACAACCAAGATAGGAAAAATTCCTAAGGATTAGAATCCTCCAAAATTCCTTTGAGAATCCTTTGAATCAAAGAAGCCCTTAATCTATTTTATGATTCATGGAATTGTGCCTTGTAAAGCATAAAGTAAAAACAAATAATGGCAATTCAACTAGAAAAAAGTTTGGGCGGTTCCGATATGGAAGATTCTAGAACAAAGGAGAAGGACTTGTGTTTTGATGTTTGTGCATTATGCTTAAGTTCAACCATGGAGTCTGCTAGATTGTACATGTGGCAAAATCCGGTGGGGGCTAGAAGATGGTGCGAGGGGCCAAATGGAGGAAGACTATGAAGGAGTGCAGAAGTGCGAGATCGATATTTAAAGAGAGGGGACGAGAATGTGCGCTGTTGCGCGCATTGGCGGAGCCAAGAGAAAGAAATGAGCTAGGGGGCCAAGCATTGCTAATCCTTTACGAGGAGGGCCAATTCATCAACTTAAACCGTTTTACCAGCAACTGTCTAATGATCACATTCATATTAGCCTCGATATATAGTGATGTTAGGGTGGGCAGGGCCCTTGCTGCCACCTGTCTTCCCCACTGTGCGCTCGTCTGAGAGATGAAGCGGAAGGCATGGATGATGAGAGGGGGACGTTGGATATATAATTAATGTGGGTGTATTAGGTATGTAATCCTATATAGAGAGGCATAGATTTAATGATGTGGACGCGGGAAAGAGGGTGAGACCTCACTAGATATATAGATTGATCGGTTTGTGTGGAAAATTGTGAAAGACCTAGCTATATATACACACACATAGAGGAACATCGATCGTTGCGCATGCACTTGAGAGATAAAGAATGCCCGATTTGATGGAGAGGGGGAGGTGTGTGTGTGTGTGTGTGCTTGCATGGGAGACCGACCTGAAGAAAAAGATTGCATGTGTGCGAGGGATAATGCCGACTGGTAGTGTGTGTGCATTCATGCATGCATGAGAGAAAGTTAGTGGTACAATTATAAAGACAACACGACCATGTGGGTGTAAAAGACTAGGTGAGTTCAGAGTCAATGTAAAGTTGAATTCAAATATTTGAATAAGAGATCATGATGTTTGAAACCCATGGATGCATGAATGTAACTGAGATATGCACAGTGTGGTTCTGTATACACATTGAACAAGGTCATGCTGATTTGGATTTGAGTTACCGATGGCAGACATCGTTTGGCCACATTGCATGCGTGCATGGAAACACTATTCTAATTGGAGATGATGGGTGGATTTTGCATCACATATTTATATCTATACACCTGTATATATATATTATATTTTATATTTCTTTATATATTGTGCGGCTAACTTTAACTTTGAAAGATGGTCGTTGGATGAAGCCAATCCAATGGTGCAGAGATGGCAAATTTGAGCACTACAGGCCGTTGGGTATCATCTAGATTCCACCAGATTTTGCCACATGTACAATCTAGAAGACTCCATGGTTGAACTTAAGCATAATGCACAAACCTCAAAACACAAGCACTTCTTCTTTGTTCTAGAATCTTCCATATCAGAATTGCCAAAATGTTATTCTACATGATTTGCCATTATTTGTTTTTACTTTATGCTTTACAATGCACAATTCCATGAATCTTAAAATGGATTAGCTTTCTTATAAAAACTAGATGATTTTGAATGAAATGAACTATAAGAATTAAACGAACATCTACATCATGCATGTGTGACTCAAAACTTACATGCTATAATGTGGTATTTATTCATAATTTGGTTGCCAAATCTCATGCGTGCAATGCACGTGTACCTTACTAGTCTAAATGGTGTTTGTGTGTGTGTTGTGCGTGTTAAACACATTGTACGTAGTATCATACATGGTTTAGATTCTGAACATCTAGCTAGAGCATACATGTACTATGATTTGAATTCAACATAAAATGGATACATATATTTGAATTTGAGATTGTATGTACATGTAGTTTGTATTTATATAGGAATTTACATCTCCTATATTCATGTCATGTGTTTCAAGATAATATTTAGATGGTTGTATAACGAACCTGAGTACAATCCCATTCAAACACGGAAAATGTACTCAAATTTAGTCCATATGCTAGACAACACACATTGTTTTTTAATTGTTGAGGGAAGTGAAAATTGTTTTGGTACTGTACACGTTATATTTGTTGTCCCGATTTTTTAGTTTTGTTGTTGTATTTGAATGCATTTCTAGTAATATAGTAAAATGGGACATGGCTCTCTCTAGTGATGAGATGCGAATTGTCTTTCTCTTTTGGGTACACATTAAGCTCGTTCTCTTGAAATTTCAAGCCGCGCCTTGTTATGCAGAAATTTCAAGCTAGCATCTCTGTCTATCATGATGGGAAACTCCCGCCTCTTCAACCCGCGCCTTGTTACCCCGAAATATTTAAGATAAATCTTTGTCTCGTTGTGCTCTGACAACTCACTCCATCTCAACCCACGCCTTGCTATTCCAAAATTACAACGCGCGCGAAAACTCCCACCTCTTGCAAAATCCCGACATGCGAAATGCCCATGAAACCCCTGAACCGAAAGAACCGCTGAGCTCAAATCGGTGGGGGTACTTTCGTAACTCACCCCACATTTAGGACAAGCGCGTCCCAAAGCCATGGTTCCCCACTCCCATCCCATCCGCCCACCCATTCGTACAGCGAGGCCGCGAAAACCTGCAAAGCCCCACACCCTCCTCGTCCGCCACCCAGCCGAAGCCTCTTCCCCGACGACAACGTCCACAGCAACGCATCAACGTCCCTCATCCACCATACTGGATGAGGATCCATTGTCGATCTTGTCGTCCCGCCGGTTCAGCCACCCCGTCCTCAACCTCCAAGGAGCTGCCCCGAAGTTCCCCTTGTCTTTTGTGCCACCTCCATTCCCACACTACCGTCTTCACCTGCACCACTGGAAGCGCAACATCATCATTGTTTCCTCGGATGAAGCTGAGGCCTAATCGGTGCCACCAAAGAGGTTGTACACTAATCGCCGCATTTTCTTCTTGATTCCATCTCACGGTGCTGCCGGCGCTCAGTCCCGAGGTGATATGGCGCGGCTCCATCCACGACAGTGTCGTCGTCCACTTCCTCCACGGTGTCGCTCCCTCGGCAGCGACGTCCACATTAGTAGGAGCTGCTGCTGCTTTAGCTCTCGCTCGTGCTGCTGCTCTGCTCATGCTCTTTCTCTTTTTCGCGCTGCTACTCTCGCTCTTGCTCTTGCTTGCGATCTTGCTTCGATTTGGCTACACTTCAGTTAACTAAATTGACTTTTGGGGTCAGTCGATTTTCCTGGGGTGGGGGTGGGGCTTGCCGGAATTAAGGGAGAACCAGCCACAGTGGGGAGGGGGCTCGCCGGAGAGGTTCCCCACTATCTATCTTAGTGTTCAGGGTGGGAGTGGTGGTGGGGTGGTGGCGTGGGGATCGCTGGAGAAAAAGCTCAGCACGGGGGGACCTATAGGGATGGCCGGGGTGGCGGCAGACCGGTGGAGGGGAGTGGGTTCAGGGTGATCGGGGCGGCGCACCACTGGCCGCGGGCAGCGGGGGGGGGGGGGTGGAGGTTTGGCCAGTGGTGGATGGCAGCTCAGGGGGGTGCAGGTTGAAGATGAACTGCTACACGACCAGCTACTCCGGCTCTCACACGCGCTGCTGCTACTGCTTTTTTGCTACTAGTTCGTTCAGTTTCGACAGCAAAATTTAGTTTTGACAGTTAAGTTCAGTTTGTACAGTTAAATTCAGTTTCGATAGTTAAGTTCAGAGATGGGCGACTAATGTATTTTACATCTAGAACTTTGTGGTTATGTATTTACATCATCTATTGGAGATGCTATTAGAATTCCACTCAGGTTAACGTTGTCTCTCTTGTCCTGCTTCAGCCTAGGCGTAGTACAACTCACGGAAGCTGCTCCAACGACGAAACCCTCCATCACAATGGAGCACTACCCCGGGTTCCATCTCCAGACGCCTAAGATCTTCTTCCCCTCCTCCGACAGCCAAGTCAGCCGAAGCATCCTCACCGACCAACCCAATCACGCTGAGATCAACATGGCTTTGCCAAAGAGGTTGTACACTTGTTGCCTCTCTTTTTTACTTTAAATGTTATATATATTGTCCACTGAGCACACGTAGTAACATGAAACATGATTATTTTATCCTACTATATGACAAGCAGTAAGGTACCAGGCAACTTAGCTATATGTGGTGAATTCTCTTGAACGCCATCATTATTTATCTCTGCGTGTTTGAGTTGTGCATTTCTCGATGGCCCTGGGATTTGATATAGTAGGGCAGTGGCCTGGGTCCAAAGTAATAGAAGTAGCACAAACACATTTTTTAGTGTAGGCTTTTCCTTGCTCAAGCCTGCCTACTGGAATCGCCAGTGCTTGAAAGGAAAAGTGAATGAAAAACGTAGGAATTGGAAAGTTTCGTATGGTACTACTTTTCATGAATTTGGTTCAAAGGAATGGAGCAAAGGAAAAGTGTCGGATTTGTTCCTTTAGTGTCTCCTTGAAAGAAAAACTGTAGGAATTTTAATTTCCACATGTCCTCCTTTTCAAATTCCTATTCATGAAGCACAAGACTAAGAGATAGTAGCATAATAGCATTATAACCGTACATTTTCCGGTGGTTTGACTTAATCTCACCATGTTTCTTTTGCATCATGTGATCTTCCAATTCTTGTGAACCAAACACCCAGATTGGCAGAAATCCTCTGTTTTTAAATTCTCTATTTTGCATGTGCATTCCTATCCTATTCCTTTCTATTTCCTATCCCTACATTGTTAGAATCCTCAAATTCAAGCAAGCCCTTACACAATTACTTTTGTTACGGATATGTGTCAAAGAAAACCTTGTGTGGTTTGTCCTGCTCCTGCGGTGCTGTGTTCCACCCCAGCTTAGCTGCTCCAACGACGGAAGGGTTCACCACAGCAGGGATCCGCTCTCCAGACTGTCTTTCGCCGCCTTAGATGTTCTTCCCCGCCGCCGAAAGCCACGACAACTGCATTACCATCATCAACTGAGCAGATGACCTTGAGGACAACACGGGTCCACAAGAGAGGTCGCACTCTTCCATGTGTGCTTACGTTATGCATCGCTTAATATGATGACATGCTACTTTATCATTGTGTTCACCTATTAGCCTCCGAGTCAGGTCCAAACTTATGCTGAAACTTGAATTTTTAAATGGTTTTGTGGTACATATTGTGGTAGCAATCAGTACTATCTGTCTACTATCTGGTTAATCTCAGGTGTCTACTAGGAGTTTCATGTTGGGTGCAAACAAACATTAAAGGAGCCATTATCTGTATTTTTTAACTAAAGCTATTATCTGCCCGCTATCATTGGTTTTGGGTCTATCCACAGTTTGCTACCATCACTCTGGATTTGTGCATGCACTCCTTACATAATCTCGCTATGTTTTATTCCTATGCATGCTGTTATTGTACACAATGGAACTGAACATGTAGAGCAAAAGAGACGAGCCTTGCGTGGCAATAAAATTTCATGCAGATGTCGCTCCATGGTGGGCGCAAAGGCAACCCCCCTCCACCCATTTCAGATCGTAATCAACAGGAAGATAACTGTTCTAAGGGGGATTCAAAAGCAGAAGACCACTCCTATTTACCCCATGAGGTCTTCGATCTAACTTGGCATGCTGATGTTGGTTATATCATGCATATGGTGCCTTGCATTGCTTACTTTAAACATCAAATATGTCAAGTGCTTAGTTTAGACATGCTTTGTGTGAATGCCATCTGTTTAGTTTATTCATCGTTTATGTGAATTATGCAATGCCATCTTGTTTAGCTAGGCATCGTATATGTGAATTTTGCAATGCCATCCTGCTTAGCCAGTCATCTTATATGTGAATTATATCAGGCCATCCTTTTTTCATTACGTATTACATTTGTCAACAATGTTAGTACATTCAACTACTCTTCATGTGCATCAGCCATTTGACACGGTGATGGAAAATTCTGTAGTGAAAACAAGGTCTTCAGAGCAGGCTATGCTGTCTGACAAAGCGCATATCTCGCTGGTTACGGATAGCTCCTCAGAGGAGGATTCAGAGACAGATGACCAGTCCTATTTCCCCCCTAGGTGTATGCTCTAATTAACTTGGCAGGGTTATGTTGCTCATATCATTCGTATGGTATCTTGCATTGCTATGTAATTTGCTTAGTTTAGACATGCTTTGTGTGAATGCAACCTGTTTAGTGTCTAATTAAGATATATGTGAATTATGCAATGCCATCTTGTTGCAAGACATTATATACGTCAATTATGCAATGCTATCTTGTTGCAAGGCAATATATATGTGAATTATGCAATGCCATGCTGTTTTAGCCAAGCGTCATATATGTGAATTACATCATGCCGTCATTTTTTTGTATTTCTCGTTGCATTTGTCGACAATGTTTGTATATTGAACTGCTCTTCCTATGCACCAGCCATTTGAATTGGTGATGGAGAAATATGGAGTAAAAACAAAGGTCTTCAGAGCAGACAATGCTACCTGCTGAAGCAGATATCTTTCTGGATACAAATAGCTCTTCAGAGGAGGATTCAGAGGCAGATGATCAGTCCTATTATCCCCCTAAGGTGTATGCTCAAACTTGGCAGGGTTATATTACTCATATCATGCATATGTTGTATTGCAATGCTTAGTTTTTACATCATATACATAATATTGAATGCCATCTCCTTAGTTGACACAGCATATATGCGATTTCCCTCTGCTCACTTGCTTAGTATACAAATCATATATTTGAATTATATCATGCCATGATGTTTACATAGACAACATGTATCTGAATTATTGCATGCCAACCCATTTTCTAAATTCATAATATAGTTATATCATCTCATCATGTTTACATAGTCATCATATTTTGAATTATGTCATTCTACCCATGAATTATATTATGCCATCATGTTTCCATCGACAGCATGTTTGTGATCTGTGGCATGCCAACCACTTTCATAGACACATCGTATAGTTATATCATGTCATCCTGTTTACATAGTCATCATATTTTGAAGTACGTCATTCTATAATGTTTAGTTAGCCATCATATATGTGAAATTCTATCATGCTATCCTGTTTAATTAGCCATCATATATGTGAAATTATGTCCTTCTATTCTGTTTGGTTAGACAGCATAAATGTGAATTATTTCATGCCCTGTTTTCTTCCCTACTATCCATTGCACCTGTCTAACCTACAATGTCTGTACATTCAATTACTTTTCTTGTTTATCAGACATTTCAATTCGAGGGGGTGATGGCAGTATCCGTGGGAGTAAAACACGGTCTTCAGAGAATATCGTGCTACTTGTCAATGTAGATAGAACCACGGTTGTACGTGCCCAAGAACCAGCCCCACCACACATAACCCGGACTCACGCAGATTGTACCCCCACCCAGTTGGACAGATAACCAGCTACACCCCTTCTAACCCCAACCCTAGCAGATAGTAACCCAGTTCCAGTTGACACAACACCGTCTCCACCACAGAGCACCCAAACACGAGCAGTTAGTAAGGCAACTGCAGTGCCCAAAGCACGATGACCACCACTCCGAACCCCAAGTCAACGCTTAAAGCAGAAGAATAATTGTTCTCATGTCAGGTTCCGTAGCTACGGTTCATACTACTTTGCTCTCGCATCACTGTATTTACTCATACCAACTAATTTCAAATTTTAAGGATGCAATTGAAACTCCAATGGCGCAACATGTATGTTTTAAACCTGTTTCTTAAACGTGTTTGTTGTTGTAACTTGCTCTATGTTGATTTCAGTTTCAATTGAATAAACAGTTATGTTCTAATGCCATGTACATTACAAGTGTTGTTATTGTTTTGTACTTTCCCACACTTATATTCTGTCTATGCTGCTTTGTCTTAAATAGATATGATTCGAACTATCTCTATCTTGATTTGGCAACATAAACTAGAATGATATAGACCATACAGTGACCATACTACATAGATATATGTTTGTTTCATGCTATTATCCTGTCCACCTTACTATTCAACTGGTTTACCAGAATGAGTTTCATATACAACATGGTAAACCTGTGATGTGTTTGTTTGTTTCTCTTTTAGAACACGGTTAAAATATTGGAGAAGAGTACCCTGTTATGCAATGGTAAAGGAAGTAATGCAAATAAGGTTCAAGATAGTGAGACATCCCTGTTGGTGTCCAAGAAAGCTGATAAAAACTATATTGAAGACAGTGAGACAACCCCAAAGTCTTGTCTTGACGTAGTGTTCAAGTTACTGGCTACCAGCTCTGCAAACTCGCGGCCTGAATAAGTTCGGCTTCTTGAGTCTCAACTTCAAGTTGAAAGACATCCATCAGATGTTACGCGACAGGAAGCCGAAGGACTGAGGAAGTCCCTGCAGAATTCAGATGCATATTTTCTGGTGCAACAGCAAGTGCTGGAAGATTTAAGCCCCAAACAAGAGAAAGTTAATAAGCTTGCTAAGCATCTTGCCAGCATTATGGGTACTCAGGATATTATTTCTCGAGCTCTTTTGAAGTGGTTTCAATTCTGGACTTATTTTTTTGCGACATTTATTTGCAATGGTCGCCAACTTTGACAACAAGTGTATATGATACGCTTCTTTGTTCCCTATATTTGCACTAGTGGCGAACTTTGATGCCCAGTAGATGTAATATGTGTAATAGCTGTGATAGCCTAGCGTAAGTTGCTTGCTTATTTATTTCCTTGTTGTCTTGTTTATTTGTTTGCTTGTAGTCAGTGCAGTTCTTTTTCTGCGGTTTGCTTGTGGCCGCAATAACCTATTTTTTAAAACTAGGCCACAATAACCATGGGCTACAAATTTACTGTAGTTACCATGGGCCTCCTATGCACTAGTAGAAAACAGGGCTATGGTCCAGGCCGGCTCAGCCCATTAGTCCCGGTTCAGTCTAGAACCGGGACTAATGTGAGCATTGGTCCCGGTTCGTGCGGCTAAGGCATTAGTCCCGGTTCATGTAGACCTTTTGGTCCCGGTTGGTGGGATGAACCGGGACCAATGGGCCTCGCTCCTGGCCCACAACCATTGGTCCCGGTTCGTGCCACAAACTGGGACTAAAGATTAGACCTTTAGTCCCGGTTTGAGGCACGAACCGGGACCAATGGGCCTCGCTCCTGGCCCACAACCATTGGTCCCGGTTCGTGCCACAAACTGGGACTAAAGATTAGACCTTTAGTCCCGGTTTGAGGCACGAACCGGGACTAATGGGGATGAGACCTTTAGTCCCGGTTCGTGCCACGAACCGGTACTAAAGGTCCCATTTTCAAACTATACCCCCCAGTGGATCGCCTTTTTAGTTTTAAAAAAACAAAAGAAAATGATGGAAATGTCAAAAAAATAAAAGAAAATAAGTTTCACATGTGATATGTGGTCTAGTTGTTGGGAAAATTTACAAATATGAATTTCGACTTTATTTACAAAATCTCTCTGGAATTTGTAAAATGGGCATAACTTTTGCATACGAACTCGGATGAAAAAGTTTTTTATATGAAAAATCATCTACTCGAAAAGTTACATCCGATGGAGAAGCCTAAGGCCTGTTTGCAAATTTCTAGAATCCTCAAATTCCAAAAGGAAAAAAAGTTATGCTCAAATTTCAGTTTTTTTAAATTTTCAGTAAATCTGGTCAAACTATGGTCAAACTACTTATTCAAGAAGTATTAGTGTTACTAAATAATTATTCAAGAATATTAGTGTTATTAAATAATTATTTCACCTTTTTTGAATTTTGGTCAAATCTGGTCAAACTATGGTCAAACTGTGGTCAAACAATGGTCAAACTACTTATTCAAAAATATTAGTGTTACTAAAAAATTATTGTTTTTTAGAACAATAGTTTTAAACTCAAACAGTGAAATATGTGACTTCATGCTCAAGCTAAATTCCTGAGGGTTAATAGGATTGACATCTTACTATTGTCAGGAAAACAACAAGTGCAGACTTGGAAACGAGGGAGAATAGAACCCGGAAGTTAAGCGTGCTCAGGCTGGAGTAGTGAGAGGATGGGTGACCGTTCGGGAAGTGAGATGATTTGGAATGATGAGGGGTGATTAGAGATTAAATTGAGCAGTGATGAGGGGTGATTAGAGATTAGAGGTTAAAATAATTCAGAAATTTGAAAAAAAAAATCAAAAAAATCAAAAAAAAATCAAAAAAAAATCAAAAAAAAATCAGGAAATTTCCTTTAGTACCGGTTGGTGTTACCAACCGGGACTAAAGGTGGACCAGCCACGTGGAGGGCCTTTAGTCCCGGTTCTGGATTGAACCGGGACTAAAGGGTCAGGGCATTAGTACCGACACTTTAGTCCCGGTTCCAGAACCGGGACTAAAGGCCCTTTTTCTACCAGTGATGGGCCGTAGAAACAATGGGCCTTCTACGGGCTGTAGCATCAATAGGCCTTCTATGGGCTGTAGCATCAATGGGCCTTCTACGGGCCGTAGAATCAATGGGCCTTCTATGGGTCGTATGATTGATCGGCCAAACGTGGGCCAATAACAGACCGCATTATGGGCCGTAAACAGGCTAGATTTGGAATCGTCAATTCATGGGCTGACAATAACGGGTCATCGTTATCGGCCGTATTTGATGATGCTATGATAACGGCCCAACAGATTAATGGGCAAACAGGCCGATAGTAAGCACATGACGTATTTGGCCCACAAACAGAAAAAGTCAGTAACGGGCCGTAAGTAACCGAATGCTGGAAATGTGCCCAAGAATAAATGGGCCCTGAGAAGGCCGAAAGATAACACGGGTTGGAAACGGCCCAATGGAATAATGGGTCGTTAATGGGTATAAAGCGGTACATTGTTCATTGCGGCCAGATTCACCATGGGCCGTTAATGGGCCAAGAGTTACAAATGGCCTCGTATGGGCCAAAAGACAGCATGGGCCATACATGGGCCGGAAGTTACAGCGGGCTGGAATCATATTGGGTGACCCAGATTAAGCTATTCGGCTTAATTCTGATAAGCCATAACGGGCCGTGAGTTAGCGGGCCGTAAATGGGCCATATACGAACAGGTCGTCAACAGGCTTTCTGTGGGCCGGCCCATTACCTTTTGACCAAGTCAAACGGGTCGGCCTTTTCACCTGAATGGGCCTCTGTTGGGCCGTGCCACATGTCGACGTATCATAGGCGCCTCCTGTCCAATGAATGGATGACATCTGTCCCAACGGTGAGCCAACACGTGTTTCCACCGGCCAATGAGAATTTTACACGTGGAAAATCCTTATTGGTCTGGGCTATTAGCGGGTTATCAGATCCAAAACCAGACCCAATAGCTTAACGGTGACCCGTTATGTTGGATGCCACGTGTCGGTCACCCTTGACGAAAGCACTTCCATGACGCGCCATTTATCGTCATGGAAGTGGACACTTTCGTGATGATAATTTTGGTAATGTCATGGGACACTTCTACGACAACATAGGTATGACTATCTTGATTAGTTCATAAAATTGTCATGGATGTACATGCATGACATAAAACGTGACCTACTATGACAAACACGTATCGTTACGGAAGTGTATTTTTGTAGTGCACGGAGAAATCTTCTGTTTTCTTTTCTTGTTAGTTTCTGACAGATCTAATTCATCATGGCCGCTTCAAGCTCCTCCAAGGACAAGTTCTTTGAGAACGTCATGAACCCATATTTGTGGGAGCTGATGCAGCACCCTCAAGTTATCGAGATGCGTGAGGGGGTGCTCCACATCCGCGACGTCCAGGGTCCCAAAGGAATGGGAACCGTGGAGGCCAGGTTCAGGTGCAAGGGGATAGTGGAATGTGGACTCAATGCCAATCACCTCATGATCGCAGACTATACCCGTGATCTCAAGGTGGATGGCAAGTCCATGGAGGACATTGTCTTCACCTTGAGGGGGAAAATCAACTTCCTTCAAAGCCAGATCTACGATCTCCAAAACCAAGTCTTTGAATATGAGGCAAGGTTTAAAGGTCTGAGTTTGGCTGCCAGTTGTAGGACTCACGAGACTCACTCCTCCTCTTATGATGGTGAGCCCCTACCATGGAAACCTCAAGATAAGATCGCTACTTCATCATCACTACCTCCCTCTTCATCACCAAATGAGACTTTAGTATCGGGTATGGTCACTCCCCTTAGCTTGTGCCAAGCTTGGGGGAGGTTCCCCAGTATCGTATCGCCTCCATTATCTTTTGCCTTTATTTATATTAGTTCGATCCATAGTTATCTTTTGCTTTAGTTGAATAAAAATTTAGTTTGATCATTTCTTTTTGAGTGTTTGCTTAGTGATCTATCCTTGCAGTCCTGTGCGAGATTTATAATAAAGTTAGTTTGAGTTATTTTTTCTTTATTTCATGTTCAATAAAAATAAAGGAAATAAATGAAAAAGATCATATGATAATTTTATGGTAAGTAATGACATCACATAGGAAAAGTATAAGTAGAAAATATTATTCGAGATTTACAAACATAGCATTGGTCAATGATGCAATTCATGAAAGATTTAATAAGGGAAGAGAAGATTCACATGCAAACACACTATCTTGGACATCTTTTGTGATTGTGAGCCCCCATCAAAATATTTTATGCGAAAATTGTTGACGTTGGACAAGCAAAACAACATAATGATTTATGTTTGTTCATATTCACATAGAAGTTATATTATCATAGATCCTTTAATATGCAGTCCTTGTCCCCAGTCTTTGCTAGCCAAAAATTCCGCACTAAGTAGAGATACTACTTGTCCATCCAAAACCCTTAATCCAAATCTTGTTTTGAGAGTCCACTATACCTACCTATGGATTGAGTAAAATTCTTCAAGTAAGTTGTCATCGGTGCAATAAGGCAATAAAAATTGCTTCTAAAAGTGTTGGATTATTTATTGGAAGAGAAAATTGAGCATTGTATGAACATGTGATGGCAAAGAAAAAAAGCAACGGACTACATAATAAAGGTTAATATTGATAGTGGCTTGAAGCTATGTCGGTATTTCCCCAAAGAGGAAGGGATGATGTAGCACATCGACGGTAGGTATTTCCCTCGGTGATGAAACCAAGGTTATCGAACCAGTAGGAGAACCAGGAAACAACACGTAAACGACACATGCACACAAATAACAAATACTCGCAACCTGACGTATTAAAGAGGTTGTCAATCCCTTTCAGGTAACGGCGCCAGAAATTGGCAAACGGGACGGAATAAATTATAGTAGATTGATAGATCAAACACCAAACAAAATAAATAAGAATAAATTGCAGCAAGGTATTGTTGTGTTTTTGTTTTAATAGATCTGAAAAGAAAAGGAAAATAAAATAGATCACAAAGGAAAATAATATGAGAAAGATACCCGGGGGCCGTAGGTTTCACTAGTGGCTTCTCTCGAGAAAAATAGCAAACAGTGGGTAAACGAATTACTGTTGGGCAATTGATAGAACTTCAAATAATCATGACAATATCCAGGCAATGATCATTACATAGGCATCACGTCCCAGATTAGTATACCGACTCCTGCCTGCATCTACTACTATTGATCCACACATCGACCGCTATCCAGCATGCATCTAGTGTATTAAGTTCATGGAGAAACAGAGTAATGCAATAAGAATGATGACATGATGTAGACAAGATCTATTCATGGAGAAATAGACCCCATCATTTTATCCGTAGTAGAAATGATACATATGTGTCAGTTCCCCTTCTGTCACTGGGATCAAGCACCGTAAGATTGAACCTACTATAAAGCACCTCTTCCCATTGCAAGATAAATAGATCAAGTTGGCCAAACAAAACCCAAATATCGGAGAAGAAATACAAGGCTATAAGCAATCATGCATATAAGACATCAAAGAAACTCAAATAACTTTCATGGATAAAAAGAGATAGATCTGATCATAAACTCAAAGTTCATTGGATCCCAACAAACACAACGAAAAAGAACTACATCATATGGATCTACAAGAGACCATTTTATTGAGAATCAAATGAGAGAGAGGAAGCCATCTAGCTACTAACTATGGAACCGAAGGTCTACAAAGAACTACTCACATCATCGGATAGGCACCAATGGAAGTGGTGAACCCCTCTGTGATGGTGTCTAGATTGGATCTGATGGTTCTAGACTCTGTGGCGGCTGGAATTGATTTTCGTCGACTCCCCTAGGGTTTCTAGAATATTGGGATATTTATAGAGAAGAGAGGTTGTCCGGGGGGCACCCGAGGTGGGCATAACCCAACAGGGCGCGCCTGGGCCTCTAGGCCCGCCGGGGTGGGTTGTGCTCCACTCGAGCAGCCCCTGACAACCCACACATATAGGGGATCGAACAGTTTTCGAGGGTAGAGTATTCAACCCAAATTTATAGATTCGACACAAGGGGAGCCAAAGAATATTTGAAGGTATTAGCACCTGAGTTGTCAATTCAACCACACCTGGAGATTAATTATCTACAGCAAAGTGATCAGTAGCAAAGCAGTTTGATAATTTTGATAGTAGTGATAGCAGTAATTTTGTTGCAAGTGTAACAGTGATGATAGCAGTAGTAACTTAGCATAAACAATAAAGAAAAGTTCATAGGCATTGGATCGGTGACTTGTTGGATGATATTCGTCATAAGACAGTTATAACTCCAGATCACCAACATAATGTAGGCATGTATTCCGTATATAGTCATACGCGCTTTATTAAAAGAACTTGCATGACATCTTTTGTCCTACCCTCCCGTGGCAGCGGGGTCCATATAGGAAACTAAGGGATATTAAGGCCTCCTTTTAATAGAGAACCGGAACAAAGCATTAAATAATAGTGAATACATGAACTCCTCAAAATACGGTCATCACCGGGAGTGGGCCTGGTTTTTGTCACTCCGGGGTTGCCAGATCATAACCGTACTAGGTGACTATAGTTTGCAAGATCGGATCTAAAACATGGATATGATGATGAATTCATAGACGGTTTAGATCTAAAATCATGGCACCCGGGCCCAAAGTGACAAGCATTAAGCATGGCAAAGTCATAGCAACATCAATCTAAGAACAAAGTGGATACTAGGGATCAGGCCCTAACAAAACTAACTCGATTGCATGAAGAATCTCATCCAACTCCTCACCGACCAGCGAGCCTATGAAGGAATTACTCACTTCTGGTGGGGAGCATCATGGAATTGGCGATGGAGAAGGGTTGGTGATGACGAAGAACAAAGATCCCCCTCTCCGGAGCCTGAAACGGACTCCAGATCTGCCCTCCTCAGGAAGAACAGGGCCTGGTGGCGGCTCCGTCTCATGGATCCTCATAGTTCTTTCTCCCAAATTTTTTCTAGAAATATGTGATTTTATAGTATCAGGTGGTCGTCAGCGGGGCCACAAGGTGGGTACAACCCACCTGGGCGCGCCAGGAGATGGGGGCGCGCCCTGGTGGGTTGTGCCCACCCAGGGGCCCCTCTCTGGTAGGTCTTGGCTCTAGAAATTCTTTTTATTGATATAAAAATTGCTCAAAAAGTTTCGTTCCATTCCGAGAACTTTTATTTATGCACAAAACAACACCATGGTAGTTCTACTGAAAACAACGTCAGTCTGGGGTTAGTTTCTTTCAAATCACGCAAATTAGAGTCCAAAACAAGAGGAAAAGCATGAGAAAAAGTAGATACGTTGGAGACGTATCAACTCCCCTAAGCTTAAACTTTTGCTTGTCCTCAAGCAATTCAGTTGATAAACTGAATGTGAGAAAGAAAAACTTTTATGAACTCTTTTGCTCTTGTTTGCATAAATAAGCTTAAACAACACCCAGGTTTTCAGCCAGCATTATAACCAACCATTTCGACAAAAACTCTTAAAGATTATAATGACTCATATCAATGACATAATCAAATAGCGAGCAATAATAAGATATCTCAAACAACAACTCATTGTCAAAACAACCATGATATAATATGACAATAGTGGTATCTCGCCAGCCCTTTCCGAGACCGCAAAACATAAATGCAGAGCACCTCCAAAGTTCAAGCAGTGACTAAACATTGTAATTCATGGTAGAAAATATCCAGTCATGATGCACCCAACATTAGCTACACACAATGCATAAATCATGACCTTTGTGCTCTACTCAGTTTCTGGCGCTTGTTTGTGAGAAGGTGATGACACAACATAAAAGTAAATAGAAAGTCCCTTCGCAGAGGGAAGCAGTGATTTGCAGAGGTGTCAGAGCTCAGTTTTTTAAAACAGAGATAAATTATACTTTGAGACATGCACCCTTCTTATTCACTTCACGACCATCAGTTTATCAACATCTTCCATGCTTAGCACGCTACTGGAGGTTCCCAAGAGGTAAAAGTAAAGGTTTGGCCACATTGGGAGTTTTTGTTTAGTTATTTCACAGATGAACTATTTTTCATGTTTGCAGTTTGGGACTGGGCATCCCTATTACCTCCCATTTTCTCGTGTGATGGCGAGTGAATAAACACTCGACTTGAGAATAACCCGCTTAGCACGGAAGATATCGACCACCTCCTATCGTTCCATGAACGATCCGGGCACACAAAACGGATAATATTTTATAAGTTTTTAGAGGTGGCACATGCAAATTTACTTAGGACGGCAGGGTAATATCGTATATAGGTAGGTATGGTGGACTCATCTGATTAACTTTGGGTTCAAGGTTTTTGATGTACAAGCAGAATCCCCACTTAGTACAGGAGAAGCCTAGAAATTTAGATTGAGAAGGGGCTAGCTAGAGAGCAACAACGATCATAACCATGCATTATGCGTAAGTAACATTGGACACTAGCATGAGTAGGATATGAACACCATGAACATAAACATTATAGAGGCTATGTTGGTTTTGATTCAACTACATGCATGAACATGTACCAAGTCAAGCCACTTGAACATTCAGAGGAGGATACCATATCACCATACTACATCACAATCATTTTAACGCTATGTTGATATCCAAGATAAATCATTATTAACTCCCAACTACTTATACATGGCATGAGAAACTATAATCTCTAATTGTTTTTGCAAACATGTTTAATAATGATGGGCTGAATCATGTATTCTAGGTTAAACATATTTACACAGACAAGACAAGTCGAGCTCATGCCAGTTTCTCTTTGCCACAACCAGTTCATCGAATGTCGTCATTATTGCCTTTCACTTGCATGACCAAATGATATGAAAATAATAATAGTGCAAGAATGCCATGGACTAGCTGGAATCCGCAAACATTTTATTCAGCAGGAGAAGACAAGGAAAAATGGGCTCTTATTAGTTCAACAATTATTCATATGAGAGCCACTTAAAATTTTCATCGTGGTCTTCTCCTTGGTACAACTCGGATAAGAGAAAAGAAATTCAGAGAAACACACTGAAATATTTTTAGAGTTTTTGGTTTTCTTAAGCAAACAAATAAGGGAAAAGCAAAAACGAGAAAATCTATTTACACGGGAAAGCTCCCAACAAGCAAAAGAAGAACAAGGAAATCTTTTTGGATTTTCTTTTTAGTACTACCACTAAGCATGCATAGAAAATAAATTAACTACAACTATTTATTTTGGTTTTTCTAAAGTTTTTCAAACACACAAGAAGAAAGCAAGAAAGTAAATCTAAGCATCGATGATACAATGAAAAAGTGTGAACACCGACAAATGGAATAATATGCATGAATGTAATGTCGGTGAGAGACACGTACTCCCCCAAGCTTAGGCATTTGGCCTAACTTGGTAGTAGTCGATCAGTAGCCTGGAGGGTAGTAGTCGGCGTGGTAGCTCATGGAGGCTCTCGGTGCGGATGCCTCAGTACGCCGTGCCACCAACACTACCGTGTTATGATCTCCGGCCTCGCTCTCAAGAACAAAATATCTTCCCTTGCTGTTATAGTCAAACAGAGCAAGCGCAGAAAAATATGTGTCCCCAATAGATCTTTGGTTAAACATTAGATTATAAGTGAAATTATCAACCTTCCCTTGAGAATTTTATGATCTTTCAAAGCATCAATATCTAAATACCGCGTGGGTAGGATAGGATCAAAGGGCAAAGGTGAAACACTCAGTCCTCGTTCTAAACGCGTGGCATAAATTTCAATGTTTTGCCGGCAATGATCGGTGCCCCAGTGTTTGAAATTCATTCCCATTTCTTGCATGGGACCTAAGCATGCACCCAAGGATACAAATTTGATTTTTCAACCAATTTATATGCACTGGATCATGTGCATGTAGTTCAAATTTGAATTATGCACATAAAATGCATTGAAAACTCAGTTAGTGCATAATGTCCAAACGAACCCTGAAAAATCACAAAAATTCACACAACACTCCTGTTGTTCTATGTTGACACGAGAAAAAAATTTGAAAGCAATAAGAGGCAATGGATATTCTTTCGTCCCCAAAGGTGGGGCGTTCCCTACCGAAAACCATCATGCTTGTTGTGAGAAGCACCGGTTTCTGAGAAGCATATGCCCAAACCTGCCCCAAATGGGACAAAATTTGTACCACGGCATGTTGGCGCCGCTCCATGATAGCATGCCAAGTTTCATCAATTTCAGACGAGTTTTGGATTTAGTAGAATTTAAAAACCAGACATCTCAATGTTTTGCCGGCAATCAACGGTGCCCTAGTGCTTGAAATACAATCCCATTTCTTGCATGGGACTAAATCATGCACCCAAGGACACATATTAGATTTTTCAACCAATTTATATGCACTGGAGCATGTGCATGTAGTTCAAATTTGAATTGTTCACCTGAAATGGCTAGAAAACTAATTTACTGTACAAAATGTTCAAACGAACCGTGAATAATTCCAATTCTTTTACGACACACCTATAGTTGCATGTTCACTCCAGATAAAAGGTCTAGTAATTCAAACACCGTCTATTGCCGCGGTGACCCCATTATGTAATTCAAATCAAGATGAAAAATCAGGTAGATCGCACACAGTTTATTATCAGCAACCGTGTGAGATGTAGTGCAAAATATCTTGGAGCACAATCGGTGTATAGTATGCCTATGGCTTACGCGAGAAGGTGCGTTGGCTACAGTCCACAGCCGACGTCTCAAGCACACTAGCTCGCTCCCCAAATATCATTTCACTGTTCAATCGTTGCCTGTGAAAGACGGGCACGTGGACCCGCATCGCGAGGGAAACTTCGATGGCCCACTCCGGCAAGAGCGCGGCCGCAACCGCTGTCAGTGTTACAAGAGTTCATCTACCACGATATCGTAATGGCTAAACCCTAGAGGCCTAGCTTGTATGGTTATGATAATGAATATTCGGGCCATCTAAGGACCTAGCCCTCTGGTTTATACAGACACGGGAGGGATCTAGGGTTACACAAGGTCGGTTACAAAGAAAAGAATCCACATATTTCATCACCAAGCTTGCCTTCCATGCCAAGGAGAGTCCTATCCGGACACGGGGTACAATCTTCGGTCTTCTTGTTCCTCACAGCCCATCAGTCCGGCACATGGCTAACAGGCCGGACGCCCGAGGACCCCTTAGTCCAGGACTCCCTCAGTAGCCCCTGAACCTGGCTTCATTGACAAGGTATCCGGCGTGTAGATCTTTCTTCGACATTGCAAGGCGGGTTCCTCCTTCCAAACTCCAAGATAGTCTTTGGACGAAACAAATGTGTCCGGATCTGCAACACATAGCCGCAGAGAGTATAGTATTTCATTAATCTGATCTGCTGACAACTTTAGTAATGTGATGTCACACTTTCCCGGTCATTATTTCGAATCGTTTCTTGTCCCGCCGTTCCACATTTCGGGGCGTGGTTTTTATTGGCACGTCTTGTCGAAGCAGAGATCGTGTCCCCTTATTGCGGGATTTTCATCAATACGAGCGTGGGTAACCCAACCGCCCTGCAGGAAAGATTCCTTAGGAACATGCTGGTTTTTAGGCTTAGGAGGAGGCGTTCGATACCCGCTGCCTTTATAAAGGAACCAAGGGCCGTCTTTTTTATGCCAAACGTCTCCCAGCCTTCCCAACCTCGAGTTCTAGCACCCAAGGATCGACTTCATTGCTTCAAGATTCTCCATAATGTTCGGATCTAAAACTCAGGGCCGATGGGCGGCTTCCCTCTGTTACAGAGGAGGATAGCAAAGCTCCGGGCGGCCAGATACCTGACCGCGGAGATCCACCACAGGCTTCCTACTCAAGGGCAGGTTATTCCGACCCCCAGCCCTGGCGAGAGGGCTATATTTATCTCGCACTTCCTTCGAGGGCTAGGGTTCGCTCTTCACCCCTTCGTCTGGGGGCTGATCTTTTATTACGGACTAGATTTTCACGATCTAGGCGTTTATCATTATGTGCAAGGCCTTCCTCCGAATCCCCCACACTTCGGCTTATGGCTCAAGACCTTCGGTGTGAAACCAAAGGCAATCGACGGGGAACAGGCGGAGTGTGGCGGTGCTATAGTCAGCCAGCTCACCAACACTCCTTGGCCAAAAGTCTCTTTTACCGAAACTTCCAGTCAATGGCAGCGAGAGTGGTTTTACGTTACGGAGCCCCGCAACACCAAGTGGGTTGCTGCACCCACGTTTCGTCCTGGCCCACTATTACAGCTTGCATCATGGGCCAACAAGGGGCTAGATTGGGGATCAGTTGATGAAGTGCGGACTCTACAAAGCCGCATTCGAACCCTCCTCGAGTGGGGCATCGATCTTGTCAACGTGATTCAAGTAATGCTGATTTGCCGAATCCTGCCATGCCAGCGTAGGCCTCTCTGCATGTGGGAGTTTAATCTAGAAGGACCGCCAACCCTCCAACCCTTCTTCGAAATTATGCACAATGGGATGTGGAAGTTGTTTTTCGGGAAACAAAAACATTGGCCGGACAACACTAAGGACACAGGCCTCGACTGCAACCGTCCGGATACCCCGGTAAGCACTATGCTTCCGAACACTTTGTTTTTATGTATGCTGCAATACATTACTGAGGGGACTATCTTCTTTCAGGGATGGATAAATAAAGCGGAGCTAGTTAGATGTTCGGCCCCCCTTCCCGAAGGTTCAGCGGATCCTGTATTAACAAGGATGCTGATCCCGGCACCATACCAGATGCCTGTGATGGAGGGCAAGGCAGTGAGGACCAAAGATGGCCTCCATCTAGAGGGTGTATCGGACATTGTGTCTGGAGGAATCAAGATTCCCTCGTCCGAATACACAAATGAAGGGGAAGTCAACGTCTCTTCCCCCGGTGGAAAGAAAAGGGCCGCCTCCGAAGATTGGGAGGAAAAGGCTCCTAAGCGAGGCAAGATGCCTCCGACGGGTGGCCCGGACTTGTAGGACGACGTCGTCGCGCAGTCTCGTGACGATGATAAGCTTCCCGCCGAACCGTAAGTGAACAAGAGTGTTTTGAACATGTCCTGTTCCTTTCTTGTAACATCTAGAATATATGTTTTTTGCAGTTCGGAATGCAGTCAACAATCCCCTTCCTCGGGGGGGGGGGGGGGGTCTTCTCCCGGAGATGATGGAAAGCGAGACGCCTCCACCGGTCTCCTCGCCCAACAGGGTGGACGACTTTGAGGTGTCATCACGGAGGGTCTCCCCTGATCAACAGGTGGTGAGAGGGACGATGAAGATACAACCCGAAGGTGATACATCAGTAGCCCAGGGCCCGGGGACCAACAATGAAGGCCCTGAATAGTCCGGTCTATAGCCGGATATGAATAAACGGATCCCTTCAAAGGGAGGCCGTACTCCTACAGCAGCCTCCGGAGACCCAGAGGCACCGGATATATTGACGAACATGCTGCGGCAGGCGTCCGTCTCAGAGGAACATCGCACCTTGATGGGCACGGTGGTCAAGAAAGTCCTGTCTGTGAAAAGCGGATTGAATGAGGCCTTCATTGGCCTGCTAAGAGGCTTCGAGGTTTGTGATGTAATGTATTAAACTATATTTTATTTTTAAAAATGCACCTGTGTATAGGTAGTAGCCCCTGAGAGTCGGGCTGGCTTCCCACGGGAGGCGAATGGAGGATCAAGAAGAAATATTCAAGGATAACCTAATCAACTTGAACACAGGCTGCTTCCCCCTGGCTACTTCGCAGACTACAGATATTGCCGAGCTCCAGCGGATGCTTGATGTGGTAGGGGATGACATTGCGTTAATCAATATGCGTCTTGACGAGGCGCAAGGTAAGTATTTGGGGCAGTCCCTTCACATACATTTTTGTTATATAAGCATGACGCTAAATGTCATATACTAGAATATGCATGGCTGCAGATGGTGCTGCCGCCGTTGAAATTCTTCGGGCGGAGCTGGCCCGGGCCAAGGAGCAGGCCCGGTTTAGTAATGCGGCTGCCGAAAAGGCATCGACTGAGTTAAAAGCCGAACGAGCTTCTCGGTTCCAAGACGAGGAGAAGATATCCACGATGGCGCTCGAACTAGCCGCTGTGAACTTCTTGAGAAGGAAAATGAAGCCAAAATGGCTGATCTTGACAAGGCCTTACGAGAGGTGAGAGAAGCGCGGTCTGAATCCAGAGCAGCCCTGGAGTAGATCCGGCAAGCAGGGGAGATTGCGGCTGGTAAGCCCTTTTTTCTACAGACTAAGTTTGGCGATCAGCACTATGCTCAGATGAACCAAGTGTGGAGTTCTCCGGACGAGTTTTTGGACCTGCCGAAGAGTTCTTCCAATGCGGCGCAGTTTTACCAAGCGCGAGAGGGGCATGCAACGAGGAGCTTTTCTGGTCACAATTTGGCGTGGCGAAGCGCCCTCTGTTGCTGAATGAGCAGATGTTCCAATGGGACGACCTTCATAGGATATCCGGCACTGCCATGAAGAACGTCATAATCTGGTTGTGGCCAACTGAGCCTGTTTCGAAGAGCTACTTCAGCTTGGTGCAGCAGCTTGTTGATGCGGTGCCACGTATCGACGCTGTGAAGCGGTCGGCGTGCATTAAGGGTGCACGGATGGCCTTTGCCCATTTCAAGACATTCTAGGGAAGATGAAGGCCATCAATGTTGCGGTGAAGAGTCCACCCAAGGGCAAGGACTGTCACGCACCAGAGCATTATTTTGAAGATGTCTTAGAGGCCGCCCACTTGATAGAGGGTGAATGCTTGAAAGACATAATATTCGAGTCAGGTGTATGGGAATTTGTAAAAGACAAATTTATAGTTAATCTATTTTTATGTTTTGCTCGAAAGCTTGTGGTCCTCCTGTGCGGCCGTTTTTGATATAATCTAAAAGTTTTCCAGTCGTCGGCTTCAGCCCCCTCATAGGAAATACGGGGGTGTTCATAAAAGCATTTTATCACACTTGACCCAACGGCTTGGTCCATGAAGGAGGTGACAATGCGGCGAACCAGGCAATCAGACTATAGGGTGTTAACACTTCCACTTAGCCATAGGAGTTTTATAGGGGGGCTACGATATAGCCCCTGGTATGTGTACGACTTATTCCAATATGGTGCGTTACATATATGACCTGAAAAAAGGTCCTTCGTATCACACAAAGGGAATCACGACAGATTCTGATAAGTCATCGAGTGGTTGACCAGCTCTCGGAGCATCATGACAGTCGGTTTTTGGCTTTCTCTACTAAGGTGCTTGGCCAGATGAACCAGAAGCACAATCGTAGTAGTTCTCCCTTTACTACCCTAGCCGATAGAGCGGTACGTAAGGTAGCAAGCACAGGAGCCAGGCAACCTAGCCATTGACCCAAGACATGATTCAGAGCTGATGCATATTAGGCCAAACTCGCGACGCCGAAGTACGCTTATATAGTTGTTCGGACTTTGTTGGCAACTCAATTGTTACCATACTGAGCCCCTGGCAGGTTGTGCCGAGGTATGGCTGTGAAACATATATAGGGGAGGAATTAATTTATGAAAAAGAAATGAAGGGACTACCCCGATGATTACTTGATATATTAAAGACCACAACCTCGGCTATTTGACATGCCCGGGGTCGAAGGCGGACGAAAAAGGCATATTACACGCTCGAAATAAAGAGTGCGGTCTACAAAAAGTTATTTTGGACCTCCCGACACACGTCTGTGCCGCCTGTCCTCCGTCAGGAGAATCCTTTATGAAAGTAGCCCCGTAGGTGAGTGTATGGATCCGAACTCACATAGAGTCAGTTTAGCTGTTTGTCCTTAGTGTCACCTGTTTTTAAGAGATAATAAAGAAAGAAAGAGAAAAATTAAGAAAAAATGTTGTGGGAGTGCTTGCGGGCTTGTCCGTATTGTGCTTCATCCAATGCATAGGGTATCTTAAGCGCATAGTGATGTATCCGCGATACAAATTTCGCGGGTATATGGGGTGGGCGGCGGAAGCCGAAATGCTATTTCCGCTCCGGAGTTGATCGATCCTCGGGGGGAAATTGCTTCTGACCCTCGGTATTTGGTTGGTGAACCTCTCTTTCATTCCTACCGCCTGGCGGCCTCCTCCACTTGTGTTCGGCGTTGAGCTTGCCAGCCTGCTTGAAGACCCAACAGCTTCTGTTGGTATGATTAGCTGGTTTATCGGGCTGTTCATGAATCTGGCAGGGTCGGTCCAGTATCATGTCTAGGTTGGATGGTCTGTCTCTATTCGCCTTGAATGGCTTTTTCTGTTGACCGCGTTTCGGATTGCTGAATCGGGCGTTGACCGCTGTGTAGAGTGATCTTTCATTATCATTGCGACTCTTGTGTTTGGTTTGTCGTGGCTTGCCATTGCCGTCTCGGATTTCAGAAGTGCCCGAGTCGCTGGCGCTGTTGTTTCTATGAGAGAGCCAGCTGTCTTCTCTCGTGCAAAAGCGAGTCATTAGAGCGGTAAGGGCTGTCATGGATTTGGGTCCTTCTTGACCGAGGTGGCGTGCCAGCCATTCATCCCGGACGCTGTGTTTGAAGGCCGCAAGGGCTTCCACGTCCGGACAGTCGATGATTTGGTTCTTTTTAACTATGAACCTACTCCAGAGCTTCCCAACGGACTCTCCAGGCTGCTGGACAATTTGACTTAAGTCATGGGCGTCCGACGGCCGGACATATGTTCCTTGGAAGTTGTCGCGAAAGGCGTCTTCCGAATCTTCCCAACTGCCAATAGAATTTTCCGACAGACTGTTTAACTAGTACGAAGCTGGTCCTTTGAGTTTTAGTGGTTGGTATTTGATGGCATGAAGGTCATCTCCGCAGGCCAAGTGGATATGGAGGAGGAAGTCCTCGATCCATATCGCGGGATCCGTTGTTCCATCGTATGATTCGATATGCATCGGCTTGAACCCGTCTGGAAATTCATGCTCCATTACTTCGTCTATGAAGCGAAGAGGGTGTGCGGCGCCTCTATGTTAGCCCACACTGCGACGTACCTCCGATGGAGTCCATTTGCGGTTTTCAGCCTGGGCGTGGCTAGTTTTGTCACGTCTGAATAGGTAGCCGTCGTCGCGTGTCGAGGCACATCCTCACGATCCGTAGATCGATCTTGCGTGTCCTGCTCTACCGTCCAAGTCCTGTCAATGGTCGTATGTACAACCCCGAGCCATTTTATTCTTGTCTTTATGGCGAGGTGGGGCGGTCTTATGTTCGGCTTGAGTTGCCACTTTATCCAGACCAAGTTGTGGTCCACCTGCCGTAATGTGCGATGATGGTACGGGCTCCAGTGCCTCGTCATCGAACTGAGGTAGCAATCTACGCTTCGGGTAGCTTTTGGCTGGGCCACTAAGGCCGTATTCTCTGATGTCTAGGACTTCGGTCCATCTATCATTGAGCAGATCTTGGTCCGCTTGAAGCTGCAGCTGCTTCTTTTTCAGGCTCCTTGCAGTGGCTACTAGCTGGCGTTTGAAGCGCTCCTCCTCGAGAGGTTCCTCAGGCACGATGAAGTCCTTGTTGCCGAGGCTCTCCTCTTCTTGGGAGGGTGGAAGATAATTACTGTCCTCCGAGTCTCCATGTATGGCCTGTTCATCAAGGCTAACTTGCCCATTTTCCCGTTCCCCCTGTTCGGAGGTTAGCTTGATGGGGTCTTCATTATTTTCGGCATCATCCGGAGTATTATTTCTTTCCGGTGCCCATACTGCAGTCTTTGGAACAACGTGACTTAGAGCGGTGTCGAGGAAGCAGGCGCTTGGGCTGTCTCTCAGGAGGTTTATCCTCAACTGGATCCTCTTTGTCATCGTTGTTAGTTTTTCCAGGCGTGTCCACCATGTATACGTTGTACAAAGAAGTGGCCGTCCGTCGTTCAGTGAATGGCGGGTTTTGGCCTTGCTCCTTGTCGGCATCATCGTCCGAACTAGCGATGTCTCCGGAGCCATGGTCAAGCATGTCAGCTGAATCCTCCACAGTGGCTATGAAGTGGGTGGCGGGTGGGAAGCAAAATTCCCCATCATCAGCCTCTAGTTCGAACCATACATAGTTCGGATGTGAGTCCCCCGTCAAGGGAAAGTTCTTTAATGAGTTAAGCACATCACCCAAGGGCGAGTGCTCGAATATGTCTATGGCACCAAACTAGAAGATCGATGAGCGACCAAGTTCTGTATCCGCGCACTCACATGGTTCGGAACTTATACCCGGAGGGGAGTTTGGGGTTGACACGTGTATTGTGTGAGGTTAAGTCCATGTGAGGCTCCAACTCTGGGGAATCTGTGGCCTCCGTGGTGGGGTTGAGCCTCCAATCCTTGGATGGCGCAGCATGCTCTGGATCTAAGGCCAGAGTGGTCACAGGAGCTATCTCCTGGATGCGGTATGACGATAGATTTAGGTCATGTTCGTCATGGTGACCATGGGCGGTTGCCGCAGTCTCGAATCCGGCAAAGATCAAATCTCCACGGATGTCCGCAACGTAATTCAAGCTCCCAAATCTGACCTGATGGCCAGGGGGGTAGCTATCGATCTGCTCTAGGTGGCCAAACGAGTTGGCCCGCAGCGCAAAGCCGCCGAACACGAAGATCTATCCGGGGAGGAAGGTTTCTCCTTGGACAGCGTCACTATCGACGACTGAAGGGGCCATTGAACCTTTCGTCAACATCATAGTGGAACTCTCAATGAAAGCACCAATGTCGGTGTCAAAACCGGGGGATCTCGGGTAGGGGGTCCCGAACTGTGCATCTAAGGTTGATGGTAATAGGAGACAGGGGACACGATGTTTTCCCAGGTTCGGGCCCTCTCTATGGAGGTAATACCCTACGTCCTTCTTCGTTGATATTGATGAATATGAGTGTTAGAATAGTTGATCTACCATGATATCGTAATGGCTAAACCCTAGAGGCCTAGGTTGTACGGTTATGATAATGAATATTCGGGCCATCTACGGACCTGGCCCTCCGGTTTATACAGACAGGGAGGGATCTAGGGTTACACAAGGTCGGTTACAAAGAAAAGAATGCACATATTTGATCGCCAAGCTTGTCGTCCACGCCAAGGAGAGCCTATCCGGACATAGGTACAGTCTTCGGCCTTCGTGTTCCTCACAGCCCATCAGTCCGGCCCATGGCAAATAGGCCGAACTCCCAAGGACCCCTTAGTCCAGGACTCCCTCAGCGGCGATGCGCGTGCTAACAAGGTGCATGAGCGCTGCCGTAATTTGCGACCGGGCGGCAAAGGCAGCCCAATGGGCTGCTGTTGCTTCTCAGGTGGCGGCAGCAACATCTACCTCAGATATAGCAACTGGTGAGAGCGGCACAACAGCTGGCCATTCCGCAGCAGCGGCCTTAGCCCTGATGGAGGCCGCCCACGACCATGTCGAGGCTGTGCATGCCCAGCTCCTGGCGGTCACCGCACAAATCGAACGAAGCTTCTCCGACAACGGGTGGCAACCCACGGCCGGAGAGCTGGCAATCGCCGAGAGCGTTCGACCAGCCGTCCGTTCCTCCGCCGCATACTGTGTGACGACAGAGCCCGTCCAAGAAAAATTGCGTCCGCCCATGCCCAGCTTGTGGCGGCCTTTTCCAAACAGATGGCGGACATGGATGGTGAGATGCTTGCCGAGTATCATGCGATGGATGCCATGGAGATCCTTCCCAGGAGACCATCGGGCACCAGCCGTAGTAGTACCCTTTGTTTTGATTAATTAAGAGCGCCGGTCTTTAATTTGTTAGAGTAATGATTAGGTCAGCTAGCTCTGTTTAATTGCTGAACTTGCTCGATTAGGAAGTGTGGGTGTGCTGTAGTCTCGTTTGTGTACCCAAATTATACAATGACGTGGATGACCACTGTAACCAGGGAAATTTGAACCAAAATTTTTGAAGTTCAAACTCAACACACACGGGTTAAGCTATCTGAATCGTTTGTGATGTTCACATATCATACACAGTTCTGAATAAGGGACCGTGTCTGATGACACTTTGCGCGCTTGTTGTTTGGCTGAAGCGATTCCAAATTTTTGGCTTCCGCGGAAATATCTACCTCCCGGCCCCCTTCCCCTAACCAAACGCCACATGTCCCCTCTTTCTGCCTTCATTTCAGGTTGAAACCTTCACTCCTTGCTTGCAGCGCCGCCACCTCCTCACCGGCGACCCTCCTTCATGCTGCTCGGCCTCCTCTATCCAGGAAGGTAATCCACACCCGACCCCCATCCTCCTCCTCCTTCCACATCCCACATGCCCTGACCGCCGGTGCGAGCGCGACACCTTCCACCTAAATCAGCGACCCCTCCACCAAAAAAGCGCCAGCCTAAGCCATGGTGCATGTAGTATAGCCAGGACCTCAAGGAGCATTTGGCTGCGGAGAAGCAAATCGCGGCCGCACGCGCGGATGAGGTTGTGATGGCTGCCATTCGTGCCAACCCCCATGAGGGAGTCCTGGATTAGGGGGTCTCCGAACAGCCGGAATATATCCTTTGGCCGGACTATTGGACTATGAAGATACGAGATTGAAGACTTCGTCCCGTGTCCGGATGGGACTCTCATTGGCGTGGAAGGCAAGCTAGGCAATATGGATATGTATATCTCCTCCATTATAACCGACCTTGTGTAATCCTAGCCCCCTCCGGTGTCTATATAAACCAGAGGGTTTTAGTCCGTAGTGAAGGAAACATGCCCTAGAGGAAATAATAAAGTTATTATTTTATTTCCTTATATCATGATAAATGTTTATTGTTCATGCTAGAATTGTGTTATCTGGAAACATAATACTTGTGTGAATACAAAGACAAACTAAACGTCACTAGTATGCCTCTACTTGACTAGCTCGTTAATCAGAGATGGTTATGTTTCCTAACCATAGACATGTGTTGTCATTTGATTAACGGGATCACATTATTAGGAGAATGATGTGATTGACATGACCCATTCCATTAGCTTAGCACCCGATCGTTTAGCATGTTTCTATTGCTTTCTTTATGACTTATACATGTTCCTATGACTATGAGATTATGCAACTCCCGTTTGCCGGAGGAACACTTTGTGTGCTACCAAATGTCACAACGTAACTGGGTGATTATAAAGGAGCTCTACAGGTGTCTCCAAAGGTACATGTTGGGTTGGCGTATTTCGAGAGTAGGATTTGTCACTCCGATTGTCGGAGAGGTATCTCAGGGCCCTCTCGGTATTGCACATCACATAAGCCTTGCAAGCATTGCAACTAATGAGTTAGTTGTGAGATGATGTATTACGAAACGAGTAAAGAGACTTGCCGGTAACGAGATTGAGCTAGGTATTGAGATACCGACGATTGAATCTCGGGCAAGTAACATACCGATGACAAAGGGAACAAAGTATGTTGTTATGCGGTCTGACCGATAAAAGATCTTCGTAGAATATGTGGGAGCCAATATGAGCATCCAGATTCCGCTATTGGTTATTGACCGGACACATGTCTCGGTCATGTCTACATTGTTCTCGAACCCGTAGGGTCCGCACGCTTAACGTTACGATGACAGTTTCATTATGAGTTTATATATTTTGATGTACCGAAGTTAGTTCGGAGTCCCGGATGTTATCACGGACATGACGTGGAGTCTCGAAATGGTCGAGACATAAAGATTGATATATTGGAAGCCTATGTTTGGACATCGGAAGTGTTCCGGGTGAAATCGGCATTTTACCGGAGTACCGGGAGGTTACCAGAACCCCCCCCCCCCCCCCCGGTAACCTAATGGGCCTTAATGGGCCTAGTGGAGGAAGAGGAGAGGAGGCCTAGGCGCTGTCGCGCGCCCCTCCCCCCTAAGTCCGAATTGGACAAGGAGGGGGGGGGCGGCGCCCCCCCCCCTTTCCTTTCTTCCCTCTCTTCCTTCTTCCCCAAGTCCTAATCCAACTAGGGAAAGGGGGGGAGTCCTACTCCCGGTAGGAGTGGGACTCCTCCTGCGCGCCTCCTCCTATGGCCGGCCGCACCCCCCTTGGTTCCTTTATATTCGGGGGCAGGGGGCACCCCTAGACGCACAAGTTGATCTCTAAGATCATTCTCTTAGCCGTGTGCGGTGCCCCCTTCCACCATAATCCTCGATAATATTGTAGTGGTGCTTAGGGGAAGCCCTGCGACAGTAGAACATCAAGATCGTCACCATGCCGTCGTGCTGACGGAACTCTTCCCCGACACTTTGCTGGATCGGAGTCCGGGGATCGTCATCGAGCTGAACGTGTGCTAGAACTTGGAGGTGCCATAGTTTTGGTGCTTGATCGGTCGGGCCATGAAGATGTACGACTACATCAACCGCGTTGTCATAACGCTTCCGCTGTCGGTCTACGAGGGTACGTAGATCACACTCTCCCCTCTCGTTGCTATGCATCACCATGATCTTGCGTGTGCGTAGGAAATTTTTTGAAATTACTACGTTCCCCAACAGTGGTATCAGAGCCTAGGTTTTATGCGTTGATGTTATATGCACGAGTAGAACACCAGTGAGTTGGGGGCGATATAAGTCATACTGCTTACCAGCATGTCATACTTTGGTTCAGCGGTATTGTCGGATGAAGCGGCTCGGACCGACATTACGCGTACGCTAACGCGAGACCGGTTTTCCCGACGTGCTTTGCACAAAGGTGTCTAGCGGGTGTCAGTTTCTCCAACTTTAGTTGAACCAAGTGTGGCTACGCCCGGTCCTTGCGAAGGTTAAAACAGCACCAACTTGACAAACTATCGTTGTGGTTTTGATGCGTAGGTAAGAACGGTTCTTGCTAAGCCCGTAGCAGCCACGTAAAACTTGTAACAACAAAGTAGAGGGTGTCTAACTTGTTTTTCAGGGCATGTTGTGATGTGATATGGTCAAGACATGATGCTAAATTTTATTGTATGAGATGATCATGTTTTGTAACTGAGTTATCGGCAACTGGCAGGAGCCATATGGTTGTCGCTTTATTGTATGCAATGCAATTGCGTTGTAATGCTTTACTTTATCACTAAGCGGTAAAGATAGTCGTGGAAGCATAAGATTATCAAGACGACAACGATGCTACGATGACGATCAAGGTGTCGCGCTGGTGACGATGGTGATCATGACGGTGCTTCAAAGATGGAGATCACAAGCATAAGATGATGATGGCCATATCATATCACTTATATTGATTGCATGTGATGTTTATCTTTTATACATCTTATCTTTCTTTGATTGACGGTAGCACTTTAAGATGATCTCTCACTAATTATCAAGAAGTGTTCTCCCTGAGTATGCACCATTGCAAAAGTTCTTCGTGCTGAGACACCACGTGATGATCGGGTGTGATAGGCTCTACGATCAAATACAACAGGTGCAAAAAAGTTGCACACGTGGAATACTCAGGTTATACTTGACGAGCCAAGCATATACAGATATGGCCTCGGAACACGGAGACCGAAATGTCGAGCGTGAATCATATAGTAGATATGATCAACATAGTGATGTTCACCAATGAAACTACTCAATCTCACGTGATGATCGGACATGGTTTAGTTGATTTGGATCACGTGATCACTTAGAGGATTAGAGGGATGTCTATCTAAGTGGGAGTTCTTTAGTAATATGATTAATTGAACTAAAATTTATCGTGAACTTAGTACCTGATAGTATCTTCCTTGTTTATGTTTGATTGTAGATAGATGGCCCGTGTTGTTGTTCCGTTGAATTTTAATGCGTTCCTTGAGAAAGCAAAGTTGAAAGGTGATGGTAGCAATTACACGGACTGGGTCCGTAACTTGAGGATTGTCCTCATTGCTGCTCAGAAGAATTACGTCCTGGAAGCACCGCTGGGTGCCAGGCCTGCTGCTGGAGCAACACCAGATGTTTTGAACGTCTGGCAGAGCAAAGCTGATGACTACTCGATAGTTCAGTGTGCCATGCTTTACGGCTTAGAATCGGGACTTCAACGGCATTTTGAACGGCATGGAGCATATGAGATCTTCCAGGAGTTGAAGTTAATATTTCAAGAAAATGCCCGGATTGAGAGATATGAGGTCTCCAATAAGTTCTATAGCTGGAAGATGGAGGAGAACAGTTCTGTCAATGAGCATATACTCAAAATGTCTGGGTATAATAATCACTTGATTCAATTGGGAGTTAATCTTCCAGATGATTGCGTCATTGACAGAATTCTCCAATCACTGCCACCTAGCTATAAGAGCTTCGTGATGAACTATAATATGCAAGGGATGAATAAGACTATTCCCGAGCTCTTCGCAATGCTGAAAGCTGCGGAGGTAGAAATCAAGAAGGAGCATCAAGTGTTGATGGTCAACAAGACCACTAGTTTCAAGAAAAAGGGCAAAGGGAAGAAGAAGGGGAACTTCAAAAAGAACAGCAAGCAAGTTGCTGCTCAAGAGAAGAAACCCAAATCTGGACCTAAGCCTGAAACTGAGTGCTTCTACTGCAAGCAGACTGGTCACTGGAAGCGGAACTGCCCCAAGTATTTGGCGGATAAGAAGGATGGCCAGGTGAACAAAGGTATATGTGATATACATGTTATTGATGTGTACCTTACTAATGCTCGCAGTAGCACCTGGGTATTTGATACTGGTTCTGTTGCTAACATTTGCAACTCGAAACAGGGACTACGGATTAAGCGAAGATTGGCTAAGGACGAGGTGACAATCCGCATGGGAAATGGTTCCAAAGTCGATGTGATCGCGGTCGGCACGCTACCTCTACATCTACCTTCGGGATTAGTATTAGACCTAAATAATTGTTATTTGGTGCCAGCGTTGAGCATGAACATTATATCTGGATATTGTTTGATGCGAGACGGTTATTCATTTAAATCAGAGAATAATGGTTGTTCTATTTATATGAGTAAAATCTTTTATGGTCATGCACCCATGAAGAATGGTCTATTCTTATTAAATCTCGATAGTAGTGACACACACATTCATAATGTTGAAGCCAAAAGATGCAGAGTTGATAATGATAGTGCAACTTATTTGTGGCACTGCCGTTTAGCTCATATCGGTATAAAGCACATGAAGAAACTCCATACTGATGGACTTTTGGAACAACTTGATTATGAATCACTTGGTACTAGCGAACCGTGCCTTATGGGTAAGATGAGAAAAACACCGTTCTCCGGTACTATGGAGAGAGCAACAGATTTGTTGGAAATCATACATATAGATGTATGTGGTCCGATGAATGTTGAGGCTCGTGGTGGATATCGTTATTTTCTCACCTTCACAGATGACTTAAGCAGATATGGGTATATCTACTTAATGAAACATAAGTCTGAAACATTTGAAAAGTTCAAAGAATTTCAGAGTGAAGTTGAAAATCATCGTAACAAGAAAATAAAATTCCTACGATCTGATCATGGAGGAGAATATTTGAGTTACGAGTTTGGTGTACATTTGAAACAATGCGGAATAGTTTCGCAACTCACGCCACCCGGAACACCACAGCGTAATGGTGTGTCCGAACGTCGTAATCGTACTTTACTAGATATGGTGTGATCTATGATGTCTCTTACTAATTTACTGCTATCATTTTGGGGTTATGCTTTAGAGACGGCCGCATTCACGTTAAATAGGGCACCCTCAAAATCCATTGAGAAGACACCTTATGAACTGTGGTTTGGCAAGAAACCAAAGTTGTCGTTTCTGAAAGTTTGGGGCTGCGATGCTTATGTGAAAAAGCTTCAGCCTGATAAGCTCGAACCCAAATTGGAGAAATGTGTCTTCATAGGATATCCAAAGGAAACTATTGGATACACCTTCTATCACAGATCCGAAGGCAAGACTTTTGGTGCTAAATTCGGAAACTTTCTAGAGAAGGAGTTTCTTTCGAAAGAAGTGAGTGGGAGGAAAGTAGAACTTGATGAGGTAACTGTACCTGCTCCCTTATTAGAAAGTAGTACATCACAGAAACCGGTTTCTGTGACACCTACACCAATTAGTGAGGAAGCTAATGATGATGATCATGAAACTTCCGAACAAGATACTACTGAACCTCGTAGATCAACCAGAGTAAGATCCGCACCAGAGTGGTACAGTAATCCTGTTCTGGAAGTCATGCTACTAGATCATGATGAACCTATGAACTATGGAGAAGCGATGGTGAGCCCAGATTCCGCAAAATGGCTTGAAGCCATGAAATCTGAGATGGGATCCATGTATGAGAACGAAGTGTGGACTTTGGTTGACTTGCCAAAAGATCGGCAAGCAATTGAGAATAAATGGATCTTCAAGAAGAAGACTGACACTGACGGTAATGTAACTGTCTACAAAGCTCGACTTGTCGCAAAAGGTTTTCGACAAGTTCAAGGGATTGACTACGATGAGACCTTCTCACCGGTAGCGATGCTTAAGTCTGTCCGAATCATGTTAGAAATTGCCGCATTTTATGATTATGAAATTTGGCAGATGGATGTCAAAACTGCATTCCTGAATGGATTTCTGGAAGAAGAGTTGTATATGATGCAGTCGGAAGGTTTTCTCGATCCAAAGGGAGCTAACAAAGTGTGCAAGCTCCAGCGATCCATTTATGGACTGGTGCAATCCTCTCGGAGTTGGAATAAACGCTTTGATAGTGTGATCAAAGCATTTGGTTTTGTATAGACTTTTGGAGAAGCCTGTATTTACAAGAAAGTGAGTGGGAGCTCTGTAGCGTTTCTGATATTATATGTACATGACATATTACTAATCGGAAATGATATAGAATTTCTGGATAGCATAAAGGGATAGTTGAATAAGAGTTTTTCAATGAAAGACCTCGGTGAAGCTGCTTACATATTGGGCATTAAGATCTATAGAGATAGATCAAGATGTTTAATTGGACTTTCACAAAGCACATACCTTGACAAAGTTTTGAAGAAGTTCAAAATGGATCAAGCAAAGAAAGGATTCTTTCCTGTGTTACAAGGTGTGAAATTGAGTAAGACTCAATGCCCGACCAATGCAGAAGATAGAGAGAAAATGAAAGATGTTCCCTATGCTTCAGCCATAGGCTCTATCATGTATGCAATGCTGTGTACCAGACCTTTTGTGTGTCTGACTTTCACAAAGCACATACCTTGACAAAGTTTTGAAGAAGTTCAAAATGGATCAAGCAAATAAAGGATTCTTGCCTGTGTTACACGGTGTGAAATTGAGTAAGACTCAATGCCCGACCAATGTAGAAGATAGAGGGAAAATGAAAGATGTTCCCTATGCTTCAGCCATAGGCTCTATCATGTATGCAATGCTGTGTACCAGACCTGATGTGTGTCTTGCTATAAGTCTAGCAGGGAGGTACCAAAGTAATCCAGGAGTGGATCACTGGACAGCGGTCAAGAACATCCTGAAATACCTGAAAAGGACTAAGGATATGTTTCTCATATATGGAGGTGACAAAGAGCTCATCGTAAATGGTTACGTTGATGCAAGCTTTGACACTGATCCGGATGATTCTAAATCGCAAACCGGATACGTGTTTACATTAAACGGTGGAGCTGTCAGTTGGTGCAGTTCTAAACATAGCGTTGTGGCGGGATCTACATGTGAAGCGGAGTACATAGCTGCTTCGGAAGCAGAAAACGAAGGAGTCTGGATGAAGGAGTTCATATCCGATCTAGGTGTCATACCTAGTGCATCGGGTCGAATGAAAATCTTTTGTGACAATACTGGTGCAATTGCCTTGGCAAAGGAATCCAGATTTCACAAGAGAACCAAGCACATCAAGAGACGCTTCAATTCCATCCAGGATCTAGTCCAGGTGGGAGACACAAAGATTTGCAAGATACATACAGATCTGAATGTAGCAGACCCATTGACTAAGCCTCTTCCACGAGCAAAACATGATCAGCACCAAAGCTCCATGGGTGTTAGAATCATTACTTTGTAGTCTAGATTATTGACTCTAGTGCAAGTGGGAGACTGAAGGAAATATGCCCTAGAGGCAATAATAAAGTTATTATTTTATTTCCTTATATCATGATAAATGTTTATTGTTCATGCTAGAATTGTGTTATCCGGAAACATAATACTTGTTTGAATACATAGACAAACTAAACGTCACTAGTATGCCTCTACTTGACTAGTTCGTTAATCAAAGATGGTTATGTTTCCTAACCATAGACATGTGTTGTCATTTGATTAACGGGATCACATTATTAGGAGAATGATGTGATTGACATGACCCATTCCATTAGCTTAGCACCCGATCGTTTAGTATGTTGCTATTGCTTTCTTCATGACTTATACATGTTCCTATGACTATGAGATTATGCAACTCCCGTTTGCCGGAGGAACACTTTGTGTGCTACCAAACGTCACAATGTAACTGGTTGATTATAAAGGAGCTCTACAGGTGTCTCCAAAGGTACATCTTGGGTTGGCGTATTTCGAGATTAGGATTTGTCACTCCGATTGTCGGAGAGGTATCTCTGGGCCCTCTCGGTAATGCACATCACATAAGCCTTGCAAGCATTGCAACTAATGAGTTAGTTGTGAGATGATGTATTACGAAACGAGTAAAGAGACTTGCCGGTAACGAGATTGAACTAGGTATTGAGATACCGACGATCGAATCTCGGGAAAGTAACATACCGATGACAAAGGGAACAAAGTATGTTGTTATGCGGTCTGACCGATAAAAGATCTTCATAGAATATATGGGAGCCAATATGAGCATCCAGGTTCCGCTATTGGTTATTGACCGGAGACATGTCTCGGTCATGTCTACATTGTTCTCGAACCTGTAGGGTCCGCACGCTTAACGTTACGATGACGGTTTCATTATGAGTTTATATATTTTGATGTACCGAAGTTAGTTCAGAGTCCCGGATGTGATCACTGACATGACGAGGAGTCCCGAAATGGTCGAGACATAAAGATTGATATACTGGAAGCCTATGTTTGGACATCGGAAGTGTTCCGGGTGAAATTGGCATTTTACCGGAGTACCGGGAGATTACCGGAACCCCCCCCCCCGGTAACCTAATGGGCCTTAATGGGCCTAGTGGAGGAAGAGGAGAGGAGGCCTAGGGGCTGCCGCACGCCCCTCCCCTCCCCAGGTCCGAATTGGACAAGGAGGGGGGCGCCCCCCTTTCCTTTCTTCCCTCTGTTCCTTCTTCCCCAAGTCCTAATCCAACTAGGGAAAGGGGGGGAGTCCTACTCCCGGTAGGAGTAGGACTCCTCCTGCGCGCCTCCTCCTATGGCCGGCCGCACCCCTCGTTGGCTCCTTTATATACGGGGTCAGGGGGCACCCCTAGACACACAAGTTGATCTGTAAGATCGTTCTCTTAGCCGTGTGCGGTGCCCCCTTCCACCATAATCCTCGATAATATTGTAGTGGTGCTTAGGCGAAGCCCTGCGACAGTAGAACATCAAGATCGTCACCACGCTGTCGTGCTGACGGAACTCTTCCCCGACACTTTGCTGGATCGGAGTCCGGGGATCGTCATCGAGCTGAACGTCTGCTAGAACTCGGAGGTGCCGTAGTTTCGGTGCTTGATCGGTCAGGCCGTGAAGACGTACGACTACATCAACCGCGTTGTCATAACGCTTCCGCTGTCGGTCTACGAGGGTACGTAGATCACACTCTCCCATCTCGTTGCTATGCATCACCATGATATTGCATGTGCGTAGGAATTTTTTTGAGATTACTACGTTCCCCAACACGTAGGAGAACATACAATCATACCGTAGGCTAGCTTCTAGGGTTTAGCCTCTCTGATCTCGTGGTAGATCAACTCTTGTACTACTCATATTATCAAGAATAATCAAGCAGGACGTAGGGTTTTACCTCCATCAAGAGGGCCCGAACCTAGGTAAAACATCATGTCCCCTACCTCGTATTACCATCCGCCTTAGATGCACGATTCAGGACCCCCTACCCGAGATCCGCCGGTTTTGACACCGCCATTGGTGCTTTCATTGAGAGTTCCTCTGTGTCATCACCGTTAGGCTTGATGGCTCCTTCGATCATCGATAGCGATGCAGTCCAGGGTGAGACCTTTCTCCCCGGACAGATCTTTGTATTCGGCGGCTTCGCACTGCAGGCCAACTTGCTTGGCCATCTGGAGCAGATCGAGAGCTACGCCCCTGGCCACCAGGTCAGGTTTGGAAGCTTAAACTACACTGCCGATATCCGCAGAGACTTGATCTTCGACAGATCCGAGCCCCTGCCGAGTGCGCCGCACAGTCACGATGAGCATGGCTTAGCTCTACCATCGGACAGTGTTCAGGAGACCGCACCGGCAACCGCTCCGACTCTCAATTCGGAGCCAATGGCGCCGTCCATGGACGGGTGGATAGACCCCGCCACGGAGGCCGTATTCTTAGCGGCGATCGAGCCGAGTATCGACCATACCCTTCACGGGAGCCGTGACGCCGAACTGCCGGATCCTTCCCCGGCCACAGGCTCCGAACCGCTTGCGCCCCTGCCTATCGAATCCGACTGGGCACCAATCATGGAGTTTACCTCCGCGGATATCTTTCAGCACTCGCCCTTCGGCGACATATTGAACTCATTAATGTCTCTCTCCTTGTCAGGAGAGTCCTGGCCGAACTATGTCCGGCAGGATTGGGATGCGGATGACGAAGAAATTCGCCGCTCACCCACCACCCACTTAGTAGCCACTGTCGATGATTTGACCGACATGCTCGACTACGCCTCCGAAGACATCGACGGTATGGACGACGATGCAGGAGACGAATAGGAACCACTGCCCATAGGGCACTGGACGCCCACTTCATCATATGACGTATACATGGTGGACACACCCAAAGAAAACGACGACGAGGAACGGAAGGACGCAACGAAGGGTTGTTCCCTCAAGAAGCAGTCAAAGCGGTGGCGTAAGCGCCGCTCAAAATCCCGCCTCGGCAGAAACAACAATCATATAGACCCAGCGTTAGAGCAGGGTGAACCATCGCCCGACCATGGCAACACGGAGAATCAAACCGAACAACCCGACTCCGTCGAAGATAACCGTCCGGACGACATCACACCGGACAGGCACCCAGAGCAACATAAAGCCCACCAAAGGCTTGTTGCCACTGCGAGGAGTCTGAAAAAGCATAAGCAATGGCTCAAGGCTGCACAAGACACACTCAGAATCAGATGGAGTGAAGTACTCAACACTGCAGCGAAGTACGGCGGTAATCGCCACACCAAGAGCTACCCGAAGAGAAAGTTTCCACCTTAATTTGATGAGGAGGACTTAGATCCCCCGCAACCAAAAAACAAAATGGCCATCCGGTCGGATAGACGACCTTGTGGCCAACATAGAGCGGAAAACGACGCCGCACAAAAGCCAGTACGTGATCCGCGTGAGGGCTCGCATCAAAAGGACGACACAACCAGATCCATCTACGGACTACGCACACGTGCTCCAGTATGCAAGGAAACACAACAAACATCTGAACACCACGGTACACCCAAATACAGGGGTGCCGCACACCCCCTATGTTTCACCGATGAGGTGCTGGACCATGAATTTCCAGAGGGATTCAAACCCGTAAACATAGAGGTGTACGGCAGAATGACAGACCCTGGGGTCTGGATTGAGGACTACATCCTCCATATCCATATGGCTCGAGGAGATGATCTCCACGCCATCAAGTAGTTACCCCTCAAGCTCAAAGGGCCAGCTCAGCACTGGCTTAAAAGCCTCCCCAAAAACTCCATTGGAAGCTGGGAATAGCTCGAAGACCCCTTTCGGGTAAATTTTCAAGGGACCTATGTCCGACCACCGGATGCAGACGATGTAAGTCATATAACTCAACAGCCCGGAGAGTCAGCCCGAAAGCTTTGGAACAGGTTCCTCACTAAAAAGAACCAAATAGTCGACTGTCCGGACGCGGAAGCCTTAGCAGCTTTCAAGCACAGCGTTCGAGATGAATGGATTGCCAGACACCTCGGCCAAGAAAAGCCGAGAACAATGGCAGCATTAACAAGCCTCATGACCCGCTTTTGCACGGGCGAGGACAGCTGGTTAGCCCGATGCAGCACCAGGGACCCAAGTACATCCGAAGTCAGGGACGGAAACAGGAAGTCGCGGCGCAGCAAAAACAAGAGCCGGAATAAAGAAGACAGCCTGAAGAGCACGGCGGTAAACGCCAGATTCAGAAGCTCTCTGCTAGGTCAGCAAAATCTGCCCTCCAAAGGCAACGGAGACAAACTGTCCAGCCTGAACAAGATTCTGGACAAGCTATGTCAGATCCACAGCACCCCTGATAAACCAGCAAATCATACTGACAGAGAATGTTGGGTCTTCAAGCAGTCCGGCAAACTTAACGCCGAACACAAGAGGCAGGATACACCAAGCGAAGACGAGGATGAGCCTCGCAGGAAAAGCACTGGGGAACAGAAGAAATTCCCACTAGAAGTCAAAACAGTCAACATGTTACACGTGATAAAGGGGAGAAACAAAGAGGCACTCCTAGAGACACATGCCCCAGGGCCTATCACCGCGGAGTTCTGCCACTTGTCGTCCCAACCGATCACCTTTGACCATCGGGATTACTCAGCAAGTATCCGGCGTGCATGATGGGCTGCCTTGGTATTAGACCCAATAATTGACAGATACCACTTCACACGAGTCCTGATGGACGGCGGCAGTAGTTTAAACCTGATATATCAGGACACAGTCCGCAACATGGGGATAGACCCAACAAAAATTAGCCATAGCAATACTACCTTTAAAGGAGTAACGCCAGGCCCTGAAGCCCATTGCACGGGCTCCCTGCTACTAGAGGTTATATTCGGCTTTCCCGATAACTTCCGCAACGAAAAGTTAACTTTCCACATCGCTCCATTCCAAAGTGGCTATCAAGCACTACTCGGACGCGAAGCTTTCGTTCGCTTTAACGCAATACCGCATGACGCTTCTCTCATGCTTAAGATGCCCGGTCCATGCGGCATCATTATAGTAAATGGAAATATTGAGCGCTCCTTGCCCGCGGAAGACCGTGCGGCTGCCTTGGCAGCCGCACACTAAACGGCCTCATCAACTAAAGCATCTGACAGGTCGTTAAGACCACGGACACGGTTAGATGAGTCTGGCGCAACCAAAGCATCTGACGAGTCTGGCTATACCCCTATTACAATACAAGGGGCTCAACACGCGCAAACAAGTGGCAATTAGGCTCAACTTTACTCATCTTGAACTGTATATAGTTTCTTTAGTATAACCTACCCTTTTGCACGACAACTTTTCAACTAAGTTCCTCTCTTTTACAGATGACCATCGTGCTACACCCGTCCAGGATATGGCACAACGGAGACACAGGCGCAGACATGCAGCAAGGACCCGTTCCAAGGATTCTTTTTAGATTAAGTCCCTGCGTAAACCTTTTTTACTGTCTCTTGTTGATACACATCCCCCGGATTCTCAGTACAATTGAGAATGATGCTGACGTATTGGCATGTGGCCACATCAGAATATTGCACGTACCTGGACACCAGGGGCTTATTACAAAGGGCATTGCTTAAGCCTGGTTTCCACCATAAAGACCGAATACCTTAGGGAGTGTTCGGCGTCGCGAGTTTGTCCTTATATGCATCAGCTCCGAATCGTGTCTTTGGTAAAATGTTGAGTTTGCCCAGCTCCTGTGTTTTGCTGCCTTACGTTCCGCTCTATCGGCTAAGGCGGCACCAGGAGAACTAGTGCGATTGTGCCCTGGTTCATCCGGACAAGCACCTAAGTAGAGAAAACCGAAAACTGACTGTCATGATATAGCGTGAGACTGGTCAACCACTCGATTACCTAGCGGAATCTTCGGGATTCCTCGGCTTTAACGAAGGGCCGTTTCCTGGACAGGCATGTACGCACCCCGTATTCGGATGAGTGCAGAGCCACCAGGGGGTATATAGTAGCCCCACTGTCAAACTCCTTTGGCTAAGTGAAAGTGTTAAAGCATTATAGTCCGGTTGCCTAGTTCGCTGCGCTATCACCTCCTTAATGGACCAAGACGTTGGATCAAATGTGAACATGCGTCTTCTGCCAACATCCCCGCATTATATGCGTGGGTGCTGAAGCCGACGACTGCAATCTTTCAGGTTATATACATATATACATAAACGGCCGCACAGGAGGAAACATAGCACTTTTGGGCAAAAGTATAAATACAGCCTTGATGAATTCAATAAAGCATTGTTTTTACAATGGGAATACATGTCACTCAAACATAATATTCTTCGAGCACTGAGCCTCTATCAAATGAGCGCCTTCAAGAACTTCTTCAAAGTAGTGCTCGGCAGCCACTCGACCTATGGCCGAACCCTGTGCCACAACAGTGGTGGCATCCATCTCCGCCCAGTATGTTTTTACACGGGCAAGGGCCTTCCGCCAGCCTTCTATGCATGTCGACCTCTTTACAGCATCGATGCGTGGCACAGCGCCAATGAATTGTTGCACTAAGCTAAAGTAGCTATTCGGCCTTGGCCCTCCTGCCACAAATGCTCCACAATGGACCTCATGGCCAGTCCGGATAATCTGTGGAGCTCAGCCCAACCGGTCAATCGCTCATTCAGCAACAACGGACAGACTAGAGCGTGAAACTTTGACCAGAACAGCTTCTCCACTTCAGGACCTTTCTGATCCTTGAAGTACTCGGTCGCATCCGCAGCACTCGCAGCCAAATCCATGTACTCACCCGCAGAACTCCATAGCCGGTCTAGAGGAGCATATTTCGGATCTTCGAACTTAGTCCGCAACAAGAAGGGCTTCCTAGAAACGATATCCGCAGCTTGATTCAGCTCCTCCTTCATCGCTCTAATTTTGGAGCGGGCCTCCTTGGCAGCCACCCGGGCCTTCTCCAGGTCCGTCACCTTCACCCGGTTTTCTTCTTCAAGAAGCCGGTAATGGTTAGCAGCATCTTTTAACTCCACGGCCATCATGGCAATTTTTTCTTTGCTCCCGCAATGTGCGGCCTGTTCGGCCCTTAACTCTTCGGTCGCCTTTAAAGCGGCCGCATTACTACTCCTTGCTTGCTCCTTGGCTCGGGCAAGCTCCGCCCGAAGGGACTCCATGGTGGCAGCTCCATCTGCAGTCACAACATATTAAAGATACTAGCATCATGCTGCTCTTACTATGTGACATTCACCAGAAAAATCATTTTGCTTATTAGAGCACCTCCGCACGCTGCATACTGCCCCTCGACCATCTTCGGCTTCACATCGAAGGTCTTGACCCACAGGCCGAAGTGAGGGCTAATGCGGAGGAAGGCCTCACAAACGACAATAAATGACGAGATGTGAAGAAGGGAATCCGGGGCCAGTCATGAAAATCCAGCCCATAATAGAACATAAGACCCCTAACAAAGGGATCCAGAGTGAGGCCTAGTCCTCGAAAGATGTGGGAGATGAACACAACACTCTCGTTGGGTTCGGGAGTAGGGACGACCTGCCCTCTGAAGGGCCACCTTCAACTTCTTGATATCCTCCTCCGTGACGGAGGAAGGCATCCACCGGCCTTGAAAGCTGGATCCGGACATGATTGAAGGTCCGAAGCACCGGACCTGGGCTTTGGTTGTTAGAACTCGAGGCGGGGGAAGGATTCGATTGAACACGGGAGGGAAAAAAGTAAAAGCCTTGTCCCTTTATAAAGAGGGTGAATATCAAGTGTCCTCCTCGTGGCCGATTGGGACTTGCCTAAGGTCTAGGAGTCCTAGGCACGGTTGGGATACCCACGTCCGTATTAATGAGAATCCCGTAATAAAGGGAACATGATCTCTGCTTTGACAAGACGTGTCAAGAAACCTCCTCGCGTTATGTGCGGGGCTGGTTAAAGAAAAACGGTTCAAATAATTACCGGGCCGTGGCGTGATGTCATGCTGCCAAAACGTGTCAGCAGATTAGATTTGTGGAAATATTATTCTCTCTATGGTGGTATGTGGAACTTATTTTGCGGGGTCGGACACTATCCTTGTACTCAAAATCTTCCGTGGTGTATTCGGAGGAGGAACCCGCCTTGCAATGCTGAAGACAACACTGCGTGCCGGACTCATCATCATTGAAGCCAGGTTCAGGGGCTACCGAAGGAGTCCTGGATTAGGGGGTCTCCGGACAGCCGGACTATATCCTTTGGCCAGACTATTGGACTATGAAGATACGAGATTGAAGACTTCGTCCTATGTCCGGATGGGACTCTCCTTGGCATGGAAGGAAAGCTAGGCAACATGGATATGTATATCTCCTCCTTTGTAACCGACCTTCTGTAACCCTAGCCCCCTCCGGTGTCTATATAAACCAGAGGGTTTTAGTCCGTAGGACAACATAAAATCATACTATAGGCTAGCTTCTAGGGTTTAGCCTCTCTGAACTCGTGGTAGATCAACTCTTGTACTACTAATATTATCAAGAATAATCAAGCAGGACGTAGGGTTTTACCTCCATCGAGAGGGCCCGAACCTGGGTAAAACATCGTGTCCCCTGCCTCATGTTACCATCCGCCATAGACGCATAGTTCGGGACCCCCTACCCGAGATCCGCCGGTTTTGACACTGACACCCCAAATCTTGAAGGAGCACCTTGCCAATTGCTAGCTACGCTGGTTAAGCATGCTCGGTTTACCTGTTGCGTGTGCTGCTCCTGCCTTTCCTTCACAAATTCTAGTGAATAGTGCTATCTAATTTCACCATGCAATCTGTTGCTCTAGTGTATATGTTCTATATGTCATGTAGTGTGGTGCTCACTTATTAACTATTTTGTTAATTAGTTGTTGTCTTCAGTTAACTATTTGGTTCAACTCTGCAAATGTGATGTTCAATTCTTCAGGATGCAATTTTGTATTGTCTTCCATGTGAGAAAAAATTGAATTTATCTTTACAAAATTGTGGGTGCATTCTATTATTGTATACCATGTGAGGAATAAATTGAATTTGGCTATAGTAAATACATAAGAAACAAATACAATTGCTACAATTGGCTGTAGTTAGATGTTTGGTTAACTCTCTGATCTTCTATTAGCAGTATGTTATATTTTGCAATGTGGTGCTCCGTTAATGTTTGGTTCATTTGTTGTGGTGTTTACTTCACTTCTTGGTTCAATTCTGCAATGCGATGTCCAATTGTCGGGGGTAGAATTTTGTATTGTTGTGCATGTGAGGAATAAATCAAATTTGGCTGCACTTAATACATGAGAAACATATACAAGTGCTATATTTCCTAGTTCTTAATCATGCTTGGGTAAATGGGTTTTCGGTGTGGCTTCAATTAATCTGATGAATCTGCAATGTGTTATTTTTCATCAACATATTTTACTGATAGCATGCGAACCCTTACTTAACCTGATGACTAACTACCTTATATGTGTTGTAGGGAAACAATGGGAAGCACCAAGGTTTACAATTGAGGTCAGCACGTGCATGGTCCATTGTCTAATAGCACATTATTGTGCAATTGCAGGAACCATTCTAATATTTTGGTTTTTAACAATTTGGTCTTACACTTGTAGGTCCTGCTGTCAGAGGTTTTGACCCACTGTTCGAACATTTTTGCATATGGGGAAATGAGTTGCCCATGAATATCAATCAAATCAAGAAACTCAAAAAGATTGTTAGGATAAAGAAATTAGTGACAAAAAACAACAAGATCTTTGTCTGCACAATGAAGAAGACATTAGTATACTACAAGATGGTACTAACTATTATACCTTGCCTTTTTTTATTCCTTTGCCCCATTTCCAATATAGAGAAGATATTTATGCACATCCTTGTTTTGAGGCCTTTCCAAAGCAGTTCACTGATGATTACCTCTCTAATCACCTCTATGGTTAGGAGGCGAGGAAGGTTTTCATATAACACCCACAGTTCCTAAAGAGGACGAAGGACGGATGGTCAATCATCCATAGGAACTGGCCTAAAGTTGTAAAGACCTTGAACATGAATGAAGGCTCAATATTCGCCTTCTGCTTCAACAGTTTTCCAGATGAGATGCATTTGTCTATATACCCTCTTTGATGCTAATTTCGAAAGGTTCTACATGCTGCATGTGGAACTTGCTGCTGGTGCAATTGTGTAATGGGGTAGCTGAGTGCTGAAGGTATATCATGTTTATTTGATGTATTTCAATTATGAAATTTTTCTTCCTTAATATGGAAATGAAATATATTGTGTGCTTAATATGAAGTGTTAATTAGATTAATAAATGGATTATGAATAATCAGATAATTATCCTGCTAATGACAAATTAGCATGCTAATTGTGTTTTGCTATTGCAAACGGTTGTTGAAAAAATACCATGGGCGATGACCTCAGGCAACGCACACAGTTTCTAGGAATAAACCCTATTGGATCAATGAACAATCACACTAGACTTTCTCTTGAAAACTTATTGCGTTAGGCCACCTTTACTTAAACATTTACCACATAAAAACTGTGTGTGATGGACAGCCTTTGCCACACAGTTTCTTCTACGTACCGTGTGTGATACATGCAATAACGCAAACGATTTAACGGGAAAAATGGTGTGTGGTGTATCTGTGAACGGAAATGTTTTCCTTGGAGCGACTATGCGCGATGTGCATAGGAACGGATACGTTTAGCAGGGACTGACTGTGTGGAATGTACTTGCAACCAAAAACAATTTCGTCATATAATTTTATTTTTTTTAGCTCCACTATACGTATTTCTGTATTTGAGTGCTCGCCCTTCCCACATGACCTCATTTTGCCGAACGTGTGTGCTAGGAGGGCATATCCCCAACAGTTTCTAGGTCGTGTGGGTGAGGGAGTCCTGGACTAAGGGGTCCTCAGGCGTCCGTCCTGTTATCCATGGGCCGGACTAATGGGTTGTGAAGACATGAAGGCCGAAGACTGCACCGTGTCCGGATTGGACTCTACTTGGCGTGGAAGGAAAGCTTGGCGACCGAATATTCCTTCTTATGTAACCGACTCCATGTAAACCCTAGATCCCCTCGGTGTCGATATAAACCGAAGGGGGTAGTCCGGAAAGGACACCACATATACTCATTACCATACCCACGTAGGCTAGGCTTCTAGGGTTTAGCCATTATGATCTCGTGGTAGATCAACTCTTGTAACACTCATATTCATCAATATCAATCAAGCAGGCCGTAGGGTATTACTTCCATAGAGAGGGCCCGAACCTGGGTAAACATTGTGTCCCCCATCTCCTGTTACCATCGATCCTAGATGCACAGTTCGGGACCCCCTACCTTAGATCCGCCGGTTTTGACACCGTCATTGGTGCTTTCAATTGAGAGTTCCACTGTGCCGTCGATGAAAGGCTCGATGGCTTGCCTTGTCATTAAAGACAATATTACCGCAGGGGTAGTTTTGGCCTGGGGCCAAACCCTATGGCTGGGCAACTTTACTATGATCGCCCGTTCGGCCACGGAGCCGACGATGACCTCTCGGGCCATCGAAAATCCCCTTTCCATCAACTCCGAGCACTCCAAGAAGATGGATCCGCTTGAGTTTTCATCCTTAAACGAGCTCCTAGATCGCATTGCCGCTTTGGGAATCGTCACAGATTACGATCAGATCTGGCCTAAAACCAATCAGGGAGAAACTGAAATCCCACCGGTCACCCACCATATCGCAGTGGTCATGGAGCAGGACGGCGAGTCTTCTTCTATATTGAAGATGGACTATGTTTGGGTCACCATTCATGAAGAGCCGGATACTCAACCGCAAAAGGACGCAACCAGCCCTCCGAACATAGCATCGGACGGCGGTTCCAAACAATCAGAAGATATTCCGGAACCCGGACTGTCTAGTCTAGAAGGTCGTCGGACTGCAGACAACCGGTTAGGTCGGTGTTCGGATTTAATTCCACCCACCAACCCGGGCATAGAGGCTCTCATGAGCATAAAACATCAATCTCAGGAGAAGGTCCACCACTTTTGGGCCAGATTCCTCCTAGTCAAGGACAAGGTAAAGGATTGCCGTGACGAGGACGCAATATCAGCATTCTGCAAAAACTGTGCGGACAAAGGAATCCTCAATGCCATCAATCGCCGCTGCATACTAAAATTTGCTAACTTAGCAACCATCGTACAAAAATACTGTGTGATGGAAAGCGCCTGGGAAACTCGGGCAGCTCACTGGGAACCACTAGCCCCAACCCAACTTCCCCTACATGCGAAAAGGGCATACCCTCGTGGCACGCCCAATCCAACAGTCAAAAAACACAAAGCCACTATACGGCACAACACTGTTTTGGAAGGGTGGCTCGATGACCCATGCAAAATACATACAACAACAAATACAGTGGCAACCAATAGCCTTAGAGCATGTTGGATACTACGACATGTAGCCAAGAGCGGCGAGGACATCCTTATCAAGGACGCCCCAGAACAACACCCCCCAGAAGATGACGACCCAAGAGTATTAACAGTCTTCGAGACATTCGCCTCAAATAACAAGCGCAAAAGGGCACTTCACGAGCTCAACGAAGTCTGCCAAATTCCTGTAATAAACCCATGGAACGACACGGCTATAACATTCAACACCGGTGACGAACCAAAGTACAGAACATCATGAGCATGCGCTGCGTTAGTCCTCAGCCCCATCGTGGATGGGTTTCGACTCACCAAGGTCCTCATGGACAGCGACAGCGGACTAAATCTCATTTATGAGGACACACTCCATAAAATGGAAATAGACAGGAGCCGCATCAAACAAAGTAGCAAAACCTTCTGGGGAATTATTCCTAGTCGGGAGGTGCGGTGCGCGGGCAAGTTAACCTTCCAAGTGGCCTCTTTCAGCAGCGGATATCACGCCCTGTGGGGCGGGATGCTTTTACATGCTTCCAAGCTATACCTCACTACGGATATATGAAGCTCAAAATGCCCCGACCAAATGGTATAATCACTCTTGTCAGTGATCCGGACATAGCCCTCCGCACTGAAAACAAAACCGCTTCCCTGGCTCTGGAGGCGCTATCTGAAGCCCTCGCGGCCGAAGAATTAACCGCACTATGCTCCACAGTGGACAGGGACGACGTGATCCTCGACAAACACCCCAAATCCACCTCGTTCAAACCGGAAGAAGAAATAGTTAAATTCCAGGTCCAACCAACTGACCCCAAGAAGACATCATCCATCAGAGCTCAACTAAACCCAACAGTTGATGCCGCACTACGAGAATTCCTGCGCAAAAACTGGGACATATTTGCCTGGCACCCTTCGGACATGCCAGGGATCCCACGCAAGCTGGCCGAACATAGCCTCAATATATTAAAGGGGTTTAAACGGGTTAAGCGAACACCGCGGCGCTTTTCCGAACCCAAGCGACAAGCCATGGGGGAGGAGCTAGCCAAAATCATCGAGGCTAGATTCATCAGAGAAATCAAACATCCGGACTAGCTGGCAAACCTGGTGATGGTACCAAAGAAAGACAAATCCTGGCGCCTGTGCGTCGATTTCAAAGACCTCAACAAAGCCTGCCCTAAGGATCCCTTCCCCCTCCCCCGCATTGATCAAATCATTGACACCACCACAGGACAAGACTCACTGTGTTTCCTCGATGCATACTCCGGATACCATCAAATTAAAATGAAGGAATCCGATCAAGCTACAACAGCATTTATTACCCCATACGGGCCATTATGCTTAAATACCATTCCCTTTGGGCTCAAGAACGTCGGCACCACATATCAACTGATGATTCAAACATACCTGGAGAAACAGATTGGCGTAACAGTAGAAGCTTATGTTGATGACGTCGTCATCAAAACCAGGCATGTGGAAACACTAATAGACGACTTACGTCTTACATTCGACAACCTCAGGGCGTATGACATTAAGCTCAACCCGGAAAAGTGTGTCTTCAGCGTCCCCGCTGGAAAACTGTTGAGCTTTATCGTTTCCAAAAGAGGAATTGAAGCAAACCTAGCCAATATCCGAGCTTTGTCACAATTGTCTAAACCAACAGACCTTAAGCAAGTTCAAAAACTTGCAGGTTGCATGGCAGCTCTAAGACGCTTTATCTCTAGTTTAGGAGAAAAGGCACTGCCTCTCCATCTCCTTCTACGGCGAACCAACCACTTCGAGTGGACGGACGCGGCAACATCCGGACTAGAAGAAATAAAAACCCTTCTTGCGAGCAATCCAAACCTGGCCGCACCAAACTCCAGCAAACCGATGTTATTATACATATTGGCAACACATCAGGTGGTGAGCACCGTACTCGTTGTCGAACGAGAATAGGACGGACATAAATTCCCACTTCAGAAGCCAGTATACTATGTATCTACTGTCCTTACACCATGCAAATCCCAGTACCCTCATTATCAAAAAAAGCATACGTGGTCTTCATGGCATCCCTGAAGCTCCGTCACTACTTCCAGGAGTGTTCGATCACGGTGGCCTCCGAAGTACCACTCAATGACATTATAAACAACCGCGATGCTACGGGCTGAATTTCCAAATGGGCCATCGAGCTCCTGCCATTTGACATTAGATATAAACCACGTCGAGCTATCAAATCCGAAGTACTGGGCGACTTCATCACCGAATGGACAGAGGCCGAACTCCCTAAAGAGTACGACACATACTCCAATTCTGTCATGTATTTTGAAGGCTCCAAAATGCTGGCAGGTTTAGGAGCGGGTATCGTTTTAACGTCCCCTACTGGAGACGTCATCCAGTACGTTCTTCAAATACTATACGCAGACTCCAATAACACAACAGAATACGGGGCATTATTGCATGGTCTCCGGATGGCTGTCTCCATGGGCATACAATGCCTAGAAGTGTGCGAGGACTCAAACCTTTCAATATCTCAAATAAATGGAGATTTCGACGCTAAAGATCTGAAGATGGCAGCGTATCGTAACGCAGTCATAAAAATGTCATCCCGGTTCGAGGGGCTTCAGTTCCACCATGTGGCTCAAGAAAGTAATCAAGCGGTGGATGTTCTTGCTCGTATTGGCGATAAGCGTGACCCCGTCCCACCTAATATCTTCCTGGAAAGGCCCTTTAACCCATCCGTGGTGTGGCTGGGGGAAAACGGAAAAACTAGTCCGGACTCAAACATAACCCAGATCCCGGAAACATCGACATAACACCATCGGCGCATCTCATCATGGCAGTCGTTGCCCCATGGACCGAACCCTTCCTGGCCTACCTTAATAAGAAGGAGCTTTCTGAGGACCAAAATGAGGCCCGCTGCATTGTCCGGCGCTTGAAGGCCTACAAGGTTCATGATGGAGAGCTCTACAAGAAAAGCGCCATCGGAGTCCTTCAACGATGTATATCTGTCGGGGATATACCCCGTGGCGTAAATCGGCCGGAAGTATAAACCGGCCGGACTGGATGACTTGGTAACCCGCCCGGAGCTTGGCGGTTCATGGGATACCCGCGCGGTCTTGGCGGTTCATTAGTAACCCAGCAGGCGGGTCAGATTGATGACGAGGCCCATGGCCCAGAAGGCCGGTTCACGTTTAATGGTGGGACGGTTTATGAGAAAAGCACAAGGAATATTCCCTTACAAAGGAGGCAAGACTAGGACTCCACTTGTAATAGAATAATCCTAGTCCTAATAGTACTAGTCATGTAAACCGCCCCTTCAACATATATAAGGAGGGGCAGGGCACCCCAAGAGGGACAAGATTCACAAGTTCCACGAGTTGGACAAGTTAGGTTTAGACAATAGCTCTCAAGATAGAGCACTCTTGTAACCGTGATCATTATCATCATCAATATCAATGAAGCAGGACGTAGGCTTTTACCTCCACCGTGAGGGGCCGAACCTGGGTAAAACCTCGTGTCTCTCGTCCCGCTCAACCCCTCTCAAGCTACCACATAGATGCGTTGGCCTCGCGACTAAGTCCTGACACTAAGGACATATGTCGTGACAATTCCACGACAGTTGGTGCCCACCGTGGGGCGAGACGCACGGTGGTGTTGAGTTCTTGGAGGGATCTTTTTTAGGGTTTGAGAAGTTCGCAATTTTCCGGTTCAACTAAAGCCGGCGTGGATGATTCACATCAATATACGTACGAGCGCCTGGATGATTATGCATACGCGTTGTGCCATTGGTGACCCGGTGAGTTGATGGATTGATGCAGCAGTGAAGATTGGAGAAAAATACTACTTCAAGTAGTAGTACGCCCAAGGGCCGGTTGCGAGATGTTTTATCCGAACTGTTAAAAAAAGGGAAAGAGATCTGCTAGAAAACCGCCTCCGTCTCCGCCAATGAGCCGCCTATGCAGGCCTCGAGCCGCCTTGATCGTGCTTCGTTTCTGCGGGGACCAAGCCACCACAACGGTCTTCGCCTCCGCCATGCCCTTACGCCTCCGAGCCGCCCCCGTTCGGCCTCGTGCTGCTGCCGCCGGCCGCCTCGCTTCACCTCCACCAGGTCTCAACTGCACCCGTTCTGCCTGCAAGTCACGGGTGCGCCTCGCCTGTAGAACCCGGAGAAGGACTCGAACTCGGAAAAGGGCTCGTGGGCGTGAACTCGGACGCCTCTACGGCCTCAGCTCCTTGCCTCGGCAGCCACCCCAGCATCGGTTCCTTGCCGCGCTTCGGTGCTGCCGACCGCCCGCCTCTTCGAATCGCCGCACCAAAACCGCCTGCACTGATGGAACAGACCCGCCAACCCACTTTCGTATGTTCACCAGAAGCTGTTGTGCATCTCGGCCTCACCTTCGTCTCACCTCAGCTCCTTCGCTGCTTGCCTCTGCGTCCTGCGAGCCGGCCTGCCCTATTCATGCGCCCATGCCGCCGTGAACCGGCTGCTAGCTGCGCTGCGTCACTTATCCCCTGCTCTTGTTATCTCCGGGGTGCCGCGTGAGACGATCCCTACACAGTTGAATTACAGTTTTGCAGTACTAGACACAGCAATGATGGGCTACCAAGGGAAGACTGAAGAAAACATGGTTGAATCGGCCACTGGCTAAGTCGTCAGGCTCATTCGGAGTTTTTTAAAGATCAGCTGAAGTTGAAATACATCAGTGCGGGCTATCTGTTTTCATTTTACAACGTCCAGTGTTAGCCAGCATAAGTGTCTGTGATCACCTGACAAAAATAACCAGGTGATATCAGTCCTACCTATTTTTCGAATACATATTCATCCGAGAATAATTACTCTCGCTTGAGATACTTTTTGCAGGATAAATATTCACTACAAGGGCGATTGTCATGATACAGAGTATGGAGCTTGCGCCAATAAAAACATGCGCCAGTGTCCATCAATGCTGCATGGTCCAATGGATGCGTACAAGCCATCCTCTTCCGCGGCCGGCTCATGCGTTCCACGCCGGCTTACAACATCATGGACGACTCGCCTGTCCGCTCTCGCGGCCGGTTCACACGTCTGCGCCGGCTTACAATGTGGTGGACAACTTGCCCGTCCACGCGGCTTACTACACCTGCGATTGAGTTTCCCGACTGAGCCGGCTTACAAACGTCATGGCCGGTTCACCCGTCCGCACTGGCTTACCACACTGCGGCCGGTTCACCCGTGATTGATTTCAGCTTTGTCCGGTGATCATTAAGTCCGTGACGGATAATTTCCAGCCTAACATATCAGGTGAAATCCATCTCAATCTAGCTTGGACACATATTGTTTTTGTCAAAGAACAATTATGTTGTTTTGTATCTTTTTTATATACAGGACCATTATTCATTACAAATGTGGTTTATACTACGGATTTGGAGCACGGGTTGATAATATCCCGCCTGGTGATAAACCGGATCATGTAATATGATGAATGGACGCACACAAGCTGCTACCCTGGCGGTCTGGTCCGCATCGGCTTGCTGGGATCGTGTTTGCTCGTTGTCAATGGACGTCCGTAAATCGCCGCCCCCGAGGCCTGGTCTACATCAACATATCAGGCCGCACCTATCTGCGTGGGCTGTTTATTGAGTATGAGCAAGTCACAGCTTGGGTAGTCCGGTTTTCTTTCAACAAATTGGAGGCAAATTATCACATACTATCAATCGCCGTCTGCACTAGATGGATCAATGGGCAGGCGCACAAGTCGCCGCCACTACAGTTTGGTTAACTTCAAATCGCTAGTTGAAAGGAACCATTGGCCGAGTTGCTGACACGGCTCATACGGGATCATTTATAACCCGCCGCAGTCACCTCAACCTTCTGTGGATTCACATCGTGCTATCAACACCAATGATATACAAGTTATGCCGGTTTATATCACGGTCAAATATGGAGAGTTTCAAGCCAACTCCTCGAGTCACCTTTGAGACTCGGGGGCTACGATGACATGACTCAACAAATTTTGCTAGTTTCAACAAATTTAAGAACCCCAGGACGATGGAGGGAAAGATAACCCGGTCCCGGAGGCTACTATTATATTGATGACAATTTAAAGGCCGTCAGAAAATTTCCGGCTTAGAAAGTATATGACAGTTACAAAATCCCAACTCAATGAAGAAGTTCTGGGTCATCAAAGAGGATACCGGTTTAAAATCCGGCTCAAGGGTAGTCAGTCTCACCGAACCTCTCAAATATCCGGTTTACAATCCGGTTCAAGGGAAATCTGTTCTCCCACAAAGCTCTGAAGCGCTAAAATCCAGTTTAACAATGTCCGGTTCAAAAAGGAATTAACTTCTCACAAGTTCGAGTTTAAAAGCCATCAGAAAATTTCCGGCTAAAAATAAAGATTCCGGTTTAAAATCCGGTTCAAGGGAAAGATGTCTCCCACAAAGCTTTGAAGCTCTCAATATCCGGTTCAAGATCCCAGTTCAAGAAGAATTTATCTCTTGCAAAAAGTTAAAAATTGCCAAAGAGGACCTGCTGCCATGATGCGCGGTTCAAACATGGGTATCCCGCCTTACTGTCCTGACATATTATTGATCACATGGGGGCTTCTGCTTCATAAAGCGGGGTCTCTGTTCTTTTACATCATGCGTGGTTACACGGAGCTGTTCTATCTTAAAACAGCCTCCGGTTTACCCCTTGAAAATTTTATAAACATCACTTAGGGGCTTGGTCGTGTCCGAACCAATGCAATACCTCTTGATAGGCGAGAGCCACTAGATCACTTGGGGACTTGGTTACGTCTGAACCAGTCATGCCTCTTGATCGGCCTAAGGCCACAGAATCACTTGGGGGCTTGGTCGAACCCGAACCATTGCCATGCCACTTGATCGGCATAAATGCCACGGTTTCATTTGGGGACCTGGCTGACTTGAACCATAGCTACACCTATCGGGAGCTCGGTCGTGTCCGACCATGGTAACGCCATCTGATCAACTCAAATAAGCCTCTTTTTGCAAACGGTTTTTTCATTGCCTTTGCTTCACATTTTTCCTTGAAAGATATTTCTTTCTTTTTATTGTGCTTTTTTTTAAACCGACAAATTCTTAAACCGGTTCAAACTGTCAATTACAAATTGATGGAACACGGTCAAATCTTAATCCGGAGACTATCTGCCCGGTTTGATTTTCTGTTACCATCCTATTATGGAGTAAACCGGTGTTTATCAACCCGGCTCGGCTTTCAACTACATGTTGTCAGTACATGATCAACTTATAATCCGGAGACTATCAGCCCGGTCCGGTTTGACTACGAGTCGCCAGTATTATATATGGTTAAACCGGTGTTTATCAGAACCCGGTACGGTTTATCATAAACCGGCACAATATTGAAGGAGTTATCATTACTCAAGATTGGGGTTATCACTCTTACTACAAAAGTTGGTAAAATGAACAATGTGATTCAATGTCACAGGTATGATGTATTTCATATTTGATTATTCTTAAGTGCAGCCTCGGTTATAAACCCAGGTTATATGTCAGGCATTATGACCCGTCCGGCAGTAAACCACCAGGACACTTTAAACTTGTTGTATGCAGAAACAGGTTGAATAAAGTATGACGATAAATTATCCGGCGTTTATTAAACCGGCCTGGCTTTCGACTATAAGTCGCCAATATATATTTGGATTACACCATTGGAATCATGCGCTTATAAATCATTGGGTTATATTATTCAAATAGCCAAACATGGCTGAATTTCCGTTATGATGTTGAATGAATAAGGTTTCATACCGGATTATGTTATCTTGAATAGCCAACATGGCTGGATTTTATTATGGTTATTAATAACAGGAATAGTCCCGAGTCGCTGCAGGCTCACGACCCGGCACTTGGGGGCTACATTATTCAACTGAAGATTATATCAAATATGCAAAGTCATTTTTTTCTCACCTTATTGAAGACCCGACTCATCACATTGTAATGAGCCGGCCCTTGGGGGCTACCAATTGCCTCTATCAACAATTTAAGAATATATCAAAATCCCAGCTCAATATTATCTTACTGAGCCGGCCCTTGGGGGCTACATGTTTCTGTTCAAAGTTTACAAGATTATATTTACAAAGTCCCTGCTCATTATTGCATAACGACCCGACCCTTGGGGGCTACACTGGTTGAAGTTTTTATGAGCATCAAGCAATTACAAGTCCCAGGTTGCTGCAAGCATGACAACCCGGCACTTGGGGGCTACATATGTGGAATACTCAATTCTGACTAGTGACTGGGATGACCAACATGGATTTCTTCAAAATTGGTAACATTTATATTGAAGCAAGTCTTAAGCCATCACTTTATTCTGCTCAAGATTTGGGGGCTACAGGTATTATAGTATTATCGAAGAAATATTTTCAAATTCTCTATTTGAGCAAACCAGATTGACCCGGCGTCACCAATCATTATGACCCTGTGGCTGCAACCCGGCGTCATCAATAATCATGAACCGGCGTTGTGAACCGGCGTTGGCAACAATCATAACCCGGTGTCTATCAACGGTCATAATCTGGGATCATCAGTTTTTATAACCCGGCCATTTTGGTAATGTTAAACCGGCAAGTTTTACATCTTCAAACCGGCTGAATATCAGATAAGTATTTCAAGACCCATATTTCTTAAACCGGCGCTTTGGGAGCTGAGTCAAAGGAGTTATAATTCACAATATTTCTCGGTGACAAACCAATGTCGGCAAATTGATTATGAAGCTGGTCTGTTGGCCCGGATTTCTTCATTAACCATAAAGTGGCACTTTTCCCAATTCAGAACAAGATTATTTTCTTCACATCTCTGCAAAACTCGATCAAGGTTGCTCAAGCAATCATCAAAAGAAGATCCATAGACGGAAAAGTCGTCCATGAAAACCTCACAAAAGTCAGAGAATATAGCCATCATGCATCTTTGAAAGGTAGCAGGTGCATTACATAAACCAAAAGGCATATATCTATAAGCAAAAGTACCAAAAGGGCATGTAAAAGTAGTCTTTGATTGATCTTTGGCTGACACAGGTATTTGAGAGAAACCAGAATAACCATCTAGAAAGCAAAAATGTGTCTATTTGGATAATCTTTCTAGCATTTGATCGATAAAAGGTAAGGGGTAATGATCTTTTTTAGTAGACTTATTTAATTTGCGGAAATCAATTACCATCCTATAACTAGTAATAATTCTTTGAGGAATCAATTCATCTTTATCATTAGGAACAACAGTAATACCTCCCTTCTTAGGGACACAATGGACAGGACTTACCCACTTAGTATCAGCAACGGGATAAATTATACCTGCCTCTAGGAGCTTTAGCATCTCCTTTCTTACCACTTCTTTCATTTTAGGATTCAGACGGCGTTGATGATCATGAACTGGTTTAGCATCTTCTTCCAAATTAATTTTATGTTGACATAGAGTGGGACTAATGCCCTTAAGATCATCAAAAGTATACCCAATAGCAGGATGATGCTTCTTCAGAGTTTTCAATAATCTCTCTTCTTCATGTTCTGAAAGGTTAGCACTAATAATAACAGGATATATCTTTTTCTCATCAAGATAAGCATATTTAAGAGTATGAGGTAACGGTTTAAGCTCAAACACAGGATCACCCTTGGGTGGAGGAGGATCCCCTAGGATATCAACAGGCAAATTCTTTTTCAGAATAGGTTCCTGTGTAAAGAATACTTCATCTAATTCCCTTCTTTCATTCATAAACATATCATTTTCATGGTCTAGCAGATATTGTTCTAAAGGATCACTAGGAGGTACGGCAATAGAAGCAAGACCAATAATTTCATCCTTACTTGGTAATTCTTCTTCATGGTGTTGTCTACTAAATTTAGAAAAATTAAATTCATGAGTCATATCATCTAAACCGACAGTAACAACATCCCTTTTGCAATCTATGGTAGCATTAACAGTGTTTAAGAAGGGTCTACCGAATATAATGGGACAAAAGCTATCTTGTGGGGAACCAAGAACAAGAAAATCAGCAGGATATTTAGTTTTCCCACACAATACTTCAACATCTCTAACAATTCCCATTGGTGAAATAGTATCTCTATTGGCAAGTTTAATTGTGACATCAATCTTCCATCTTAGCAGGTGCAATGTCATGCATAACTTCTTTGTATAAGGAATAAGGTATTGCACTAGCACTAGCACCCATATCACATAAGCCATGATAACAATCACTACAAGAAATATGTCAACTTGTGACCTTGACTATTGGTCACTGAAAGGTCATTGTTTTTCATTTGCGACCTTTTTGTGACCAAATATAGAAGGTCAAAAGCTGGCGGTCGTAAACTGAAATTAACGACCTTCTCTATGAGAAGGTCATAGACGTTTACAACCAAAACAGAAGGACGTTGAACCCATGACCTTTTGTTTTTGTCACTGGCTGTCTGCCCAGGCCATGTCGGATCCGACGTGGCAATCTGACGTGGAAAAATTGCGACCAATTGAAAAGGTCGTTGATAAGATTTAGCCCGGTCCGATTAGGTGTTCTACATGGGCCGAGCCCAACAATTCAGCCTTTCTATATTTTTTTCCTATTAATTTTTGGTTGATTTCATGGGCCGAGCCCAACATTGCAGCCTTTTTATTTCTGGGTTGGGCCCTTTTTCTCAACTGTTTTTATTTTTTTCCTTTATATAAAAAGGGGTCCACTTGTCACATGGGTCTGAGCTGTCAGGGTCATATTATTCATATTTCAATTTAACGGTAAATAAATAACTGGTATTTAAATTGGTGGTATTAAAATTGCACTGACAGAAAACACATGTAATACTTCAAATTATATCAACGAGATTCATGCAGCTCCTACTCTCCAAATAACACTTAATACTCTAACACAAACTTTACAACCTCTACAAGTGGAATAACGATACAAGCTCTACATGTATGGCAATCACAGTTACAAGCTCTATAGGTTAAAAACTAGATACTTCATAAGCTCTACAAGTGTTTTCTTCTTCAACATGGAGCTCCTTCGATAGGGATCATTCAGAACTGGGCTAACAGAACAGCAACATGCCATCCACCCTGTTACATGAATAAGCTGAGAAGAATCAGAACAAATAGAACCAATATATTATCAACATTCCATTCAAAAAAGAACAGTTTTGTGTATAGAATGATAACACAAATCCAGCTAGTACCATGCTTTTTTATTCATACAAGAAAACAGAGACTATGAATATGCATGAAGTGCAGGTCCTGTAACCTCTCCGCAACACATTGCACCTAAAACAACAATGCCATTCTACTACCACGACCATCCATTCAATAGGCAAGATCTAACATTACTAGTCAAAGCACATACACTAACATCACAAACGCAGGATAAAGGGAACCGATAGATACACATGTGGATGACAACGTTGATCTGGATTTAGTCAGCATTTGTGAGGAGGTAGAATATCACCATGGTGTGCTTGATGATGCACATGACCATCATCTTCTTGCCACCATTGCATCCGTGCGCTCGATGATGGGGGGGGGTACCAATGCATCCAAGTAGAACAAAATCACCATTATTAAACCACATCTTCAAGTACAAGCTAAGTATATATCAAGTGACAGCGAAAAAAAGTTGAAAAAAACGCTGGAAATAATTACTTCATGTCATGCAGAGTTCAAACTAAATAAACATATGCAAAGCTCAAACCAAAAAAACATATGCAAAGTTCAAACCGAATAAACATATGCATGATGGTGTCCTGTAGATGAACGAAGGACAACATCTACAAGGTTAGCCAAGCTTATAATAAAGACAGAATGAGATAGCAGAGTTAAATATCGGTGACATAGGCAGCATAACCATAAGACAACACCATATACTTGTTGTGCGGGTATATATAGTAAATCAACATTGTATCTTGCAAGTCAACAGTTATCACAGAGAACAAGATACCATAAGATGAATGATGGCACTCAAATTCTAATCTCACATAGATAAAATTCGCTGCCATGGTAATCATACATCTTCACTTGGATATATCTAAGATGTCCAGTTGGTTCTCACAAGCAAGTGTTCTCAGGTTTGCCTTCACATGAAAGGTTAACTTTTACTTAACTGTGAGCAAACAGTACATAACAAAATCATGGATTTGATTTCAAGTAACCAAGAGACTAATTAATGTGTTAATGCCTGATACTGTCGATTAGAAAAGCATAAGCAGCAAACAATATCCTGCATATCAGTGGAAACAAGGTGACAAACAATGTTCCAGGGAGGTACTTTATATAATAAAAACTAATAAAAACAAACTAGGCACCTGCATATCACACGGTGGTAGTTTTAGATAATAGAAACTAATGTTCCACGCATAGTCTTAGCGCTCCATCAAAGAATCAACTAAAATTACTTTCAAGCAAACAGGTTGTACATCGATCAGGTTGTAAAGGACAAAAATTCAAAGGTGTACCTAGTGCAAGAAGGCATTTACTAGGTTTTGAAGCTAATAACAATTAGCATGCACGTATCACTTGTTGGAGTTGGTGCGTGGTCAAATTCAACAAGTGTAATGTATCGCCTATATATAATAGACCCATCTCTCCAATGCAATTTCACAGACCAAGAAACATAGGTGTTTATTTCTTCCTCTGCTAAACTATCTCCATATGGATACCAGCTAATGATACGCATATCGTATTAAGGCAATTCTTTGGACGGCACATATTCTGCAAGCTGCTGCTAATTTGCAAATACAAATGGACGCCTAACAGTGCTCGCATAGAATTAGCAGAGCATGGTAGATTTATAGCCATCAGGGGAGGGGACACCTGAACCCACATTGGCTGCTACAGGGCTTATGCTGCACACAAACACACACACACATGTATCAGAAGCAATTCAGTCAACACTCTTGGCAGGCAAGAGGCAAGTTGGCACTCACAGGGTTGAGATAATAGCAGGAGACGTGCGTACCTGAAGGGTCGAGCGATTGGTCCGAGCCCGGAGAGCAGAGGAGGCATGGTGGCGGTGTGCTGGCGCACCTTGGAAGCCCGGGAACCTGGTGGTAGAGATGGTCAAGAAAGAAGAGGAGCAGAGCAGGCCCTTGATGGCCAGCTAGATGCATCCCTCCTTCTGCTCCTCGAGGATGGGTGACCTACAGTAATAGATATGTTATACAACCCGGGATCAAATGTAGCACATACTATCATTGTAAAAGTCTTCTCTTGTGTCTGGCAGTATCCAAAATTACTTTTACTTTTTAAAGTTAAGCTGAATCGTCTTGTAGGAACATAATAAGAAACGAGTTGAGTCTCTAAATCTGACCATGCTACAAGACTAATACCGAGTACACACATTTCCAGTCAGCATTTTAAATCTAAATGTGAGACTAATGCTGATATGGTCAGTTATAACAGGTTCACCTGAAGAAAAATACTACTCTACTACCACTACCATCGATTCCACTTACAGGATCTAACAATACTAGTGAGCGCACACAGACTAACATCACAAGGCAGGAGAGAATAGAGGGAACAAGGACCTGATGATGATAATGTCGACATTAAACTGTAATATATGTGCAAGTAGGCCACTCTACCCAGTGAGATTAATACACTACAGAATCTATCTAAGACAAGACCGTCACCGACATTAAACTGTACTATATTTCTAGACAGCAAACTAAATAGATGGGTGCTCTCAAACCATACATCCAAACGAAGCAAACGAGTACTCTACGGAAACCTTAGAACATGATTTACAACTCATATGTAGAGGACAACTTGAAATTATGGGCATAACAAACTCATTTTTCAGTTAGAAGCTCGCTGCCCAAAACTATCAGGTAGTGCAGTTTTTTAACTGAACCAAATTCAGTTTATGGAACACCCAGAGAAATCCAATTCTACAGGATACATGATCATATTCCTAATCCCATAAAGATTGTATAGGGAAATTCTAAGCAACGTACATAGCTTTGTCTTATGTAATTAGAATTGTTGACAGTCCAACTAATCAGCCCCATTGTTAACAAACCTACAGGGACTAGGTTGCTCCAGTGCTATTGAAATAATAACTAAAATAAGACAAGGCGTAGAGAGACAACAGACCGGGTGTTGGCCTTTGGCCAGCAGCAGCCACGACAACGCAAGGAACAAGGGAACAACAGGGACTAGATAAACAACATACACAGAGGCATTTGTTTGCTGACTAGAATGAAAACAGCCAACAACTCACAGCGAAGCATTTGTTAGTATACTACAGAAACACAAGATGCAATAACTAAATCAGACAAAGACCAAACTATATAAGTTGTGTCGGTGACATTCGTCACAATCTTGTTAAATACTCTAAGCAAAATTACTCCACACATGCACATGTCTCAAGGAACCAGCAGCGCTACTTGCTCCCTTGGTTCGGCTCCTTGCTGTGCAGGATGACTGAGACTCGGATGCAGAGCGATCTCCCTGCAAATGACATATTGTATCAATGCTTTGTAGTAACAAAAGGAACTCACATACAATAGAACTTGCGCAATAGTGTATCAACACCCCAAAGGAGGCATTACAAAATTCTCAAAGAATGTTTCCGAAGGGATTAACCTCACAGCAACACACCAAACCTGAATATACTACCACTGTACTGGAACCACCATACATTCAACCAACAAGATATAACAAAATACCAAGTCAGGAAGCACATGCAGATAACTATGTTTGTGCAAATCAGATCTTCTGCATAGAACAGTACATCCTATTCAAAAGAATACAATGACCTCAAGCCATGTAACTACTGAAAGAAGAGGGAATCAATGCAATTCTATATAGACAAAAACACATAGCAAAACTTCAGTATTTGGTGGTACAATGAAAGAGAAGTTCAGTTGAAGAATCCCTAATTCATGCAAGATTTGATGCAAGTGAACTATCAGATACATCAATATCAACACACAGATGGTCAATACCTCATAACGTAGAGCTAAACTACAGGGTATAACCTTTGTAAAAAAAATGGCAGGGTATAACTGAATCTAGTAAAAATGGAGTAAGAATTTGACAAGGGAATACTAGTCTGTCAACTATAGGCTCTTGTTCGATCCTTCAGTTTCAGAAGTTCCAGATTGAATTCTAGATACAGGGCACCACACCAAAATGTTCAGTTTGAAAACCGAATCCAACAGAGGGCTGCTGGGCCTCGTACAACAGGCGAAGGGGAGGCGGTCCATGTGCATGCGGCGAGGGGCGACGCATGTCCCGTCGCCCGAAGCAGAGGACGAGTGCGCATCGTTTCTTAGATGGCGGGGCGACAGAGACGCGGGGGTGGTCGGCGGCACCGGATCACGATGGAGATGAAGCGGGGCGGTGGAGTGGAGGGGGAGATACCTGATCTGGCGGAGGCGGTTGAAGAGCGGCAGGGAGTAGATGCCCTCCTCGTCGGCGAAGTTGACAACGTCATCGAGGAAGTGGTTCTCGACGACCTCAAGGCCGGCGTTGAGCTGGTGCGGGCGGAAGTCGACTACGGGGGAGGCGTTGAGGCCTTGCAGCAGCCGGCGTAGCGGTGCATGATGGCGGTGCAGTGCAGCGCGACGGCGGCCTCCAAGGAGGGCTTGCTAGCCTCGAGGGCGACCCAGAGCATGGGCGGGCGGACAAGGCGCAGCGTCTGGCCCATCCGGTTGATGTAGTAAGCGAAGAGTGGTGCCGGGGGGGAGGAAGAGACGAGGGATAGATGGTGATAGGAGGAAGGGAGGAGGTCGGTGGCGGTGGGTGAGGAGGACGGCGAGGTCGACAGTGGGTGGTAGGTTGGATCGGGAGGCGGCGGGGAGAGATTGGATCGGGAGGTGGCGGTGGCGGTGAGGAGATGGGGAGAGGACGGGTGCGATGAGGGAAGGGGTGTGATGTGAGCTAGGGTTTGGGCTGTGGTGTGCGTGAGAGCTGAGGGGGCAAGGGCTACCGTTGGATCCAGGAGCATCCAACGGTGTTTGATGCATGATCCGCATGAGATGGCTGTGGCCCAATCAGAACGGAGTACGTGTGTATGACGTTATGACCATCTAAAATTGGACGTTATGACCATCCAAAATTGGTCGTGGTCAAATAAAAATAAAATGTAAAGTCGTGTCAGCATTTTATTTTTCATTTTTTAGTGTCCAAAATGATTTTTTTGTGAAGAAAAAACTACCAAATAATTGCACAAGGGTGCATCTTGAAATGGCAAACAATTTTGCTTAAGAAAGTTTTCATTTTCTTTGCACGGAAATTTCATTTTCCATTTCTCGAGTGCCCAAAATAAGTTTTTTTGTGAAGGACCTATCATATATTTGTTGCAAAATTGTACCAAATCATTTTCCTAAAATACTAGGCCATATTTAATATACAATTGACCAAATGGTTGGGTGTAAAAAGTTTTGATCCACCTCTCGTGAAAAAGAAAAAATTTCGCTGATTCAGCTTGAAGCGGGCTGCAGCTGCCTCGTAGTTTGCTATTTATTTTTTTCAAAAATCATTTCTAGGTACATAAGTACCTATTTAATCAGAGAAACACCAAAAAAATTCAAGATTCAACCACTAGCTAGGAATGGTCATTCCCGCCGTTTTGACCGCATTTTGAAACGGGCATAAAAAATTCAAAAAAATTCAAAAAATTGGGAAACCTTCGCATTGTGTCATTATATGTGGCCAAGTTCCCAGGAAAAATAACAAACTTGTAATACGACAATTATTTTAAAAAAGTGTTCTCAAAAACGAGCTATCACGTGTGGAGATCAATGGCTTTCAAGCCAAATGATCAATCTTATGGCCACATTCATGGCATAGTTTGTTCAAATGATCTCATATTTTGCAAAAGGGTGCATATTGGAATGGCAAACAATGTTGCCTAAGGAAGTTTTCATTTTCTTTGGACGAAAAAACATTTTCCATTTTTCGAGTGCCCAAAAGGAGGTTTTTTGTGAAGGACCTCCCAAATAATTGTTGCAAAATTGGACCAAATCAATTTTCTAAAATACTAGGACATATTTAATGCACAATTGACAAAATGGTTGGGTGTAAAACGGTTTGATCCACCTCTCGTGAAAAAGACAAATTTCCGCCGATTCAGCTGGAAGCGGGTTAAATTTGAACTGCAGCTGCCTCATAGTTTGCTATTTATTTTTTTCCAAAAATCATTTCTAGGTACATAAGTACCTATTTAATCAGAGAAACACCAACAAAATTCCAAGATTCAACCACTAGCTAGGAACGGTCATTCCCGCCGTTTTGACCGCATTTTGAAACGGGCATAAAAAATTCAAAAAAATGGGAAACCTTCGCATTGTGTCATTATATGTGGTCAAGTTCCCAGGAAAAATAACAAAATTGTAATACGGCAATTATTTTAAAAAAGTGTTCTCAAAAACGAGCTATCACGTGTGGAGATCAATGGCTTTCAAGCCAAATGATCAATCTTATGGCCACATTCATGGCATAGTTTGTTCAAATGATCTCATATTGTGCAAAAGGGTGCATATTGGAATGGCAAACAATGTTGCCTAAAGAAGATTTCATTTTCTTTGGACGAAAAAACCATTTTCCATTTTTCGTGTGCCCAAAAGGAGGTTTTTTTTGTGAAGGACCTCCCAAATAATTGTTGCAAAATTGGACCAAATCAATTTTCTTAAATACTAGGACATATTTAATGCACAATTGACAAAATGGTTCGGGGTAAAAAGTTTTGATCCACCTCTCGTGAAAAAGAAAAAATTCCGCCGATTCAGTTGGAAGTGGGTCAAATTTGAACTGCAGCTGCCTCATAGTTTGCTATTTATTTTTTCCAAAAATCATTTCTAGTTACATAAGTACCTATTTAATCATAAATACATGGTTTGGTGGCGATACGTCGAGGTTTGGGCGGTGGCCGAGGGCCCCAACTCTAGAGCACGTAAACTCGCATGCCCGCCGCGTGGTCACCACGTGACCGTGGCGTTGCCATGTGTTCTGGGCGGCCTAGGCATGTCTAGTGGGTTGGGCACTCCCCAGGTAGGTGCTAGGAAGAAAATTACAACATAAAATTCTCACAAGGAGACCGGTCGATGCTCGAACATGAATGAGCAGTCAAGTGTTTGATTAGCGGTACGGGAAATGTACATGGCTAACGGGCATGAGTTTTGGCTGAGGATGATCAGTTACTAAGAAGACCGTCTTCACAAATTTTCAGCTCAAAACGAGGAGCCTAGGTGGTACTTGCTTTGCAAAGTACCACACTGGACATAAATACGAATGTTGAAGCTGGGCTCAAAATAATGAATGGATTGAGCTGGCATTTGGTGGAGGATGATTATTTGGGCATAGGAAAGCACTGTAGAAAATGGATAGTATTTGGACATGTCAAAGTGGTACTTCCTTCACAAACTGCTACTCTGAACAGAATAGGAAAATGAATATCGTTGAATATTTTTGAACTAGGCAAGGAAGGTTTTTGACATATTTGATGAAGATATGATCCAAAAAATTTATGACAATTTTTTGCGAATTTTTGGAATAACAAAAATATAGGTTGCTTCACAACCTAGGGCAAAAATTGACACATGGACATGACACATAGGCAAAACTGATGAGATGGCGCCTAGTCATCGCAACCCACCACAATTTACAAGACTATGACCATCTATATTGGTCGTTAACAACTAGAAATAGGGCAGCGGACTAGCGTTGTTTGCTTTATGACCATTTCGTGTAAGGAAATTACGATCTTTCTGACCAAAATGGTCGCGATGGTTTAGGGTTTGGAGCCCCCCGAACAGCTTTTGACCAATTGATCTCAAGTGGTCATAGATCTATGACCAATTCTTGCAGGGTCACTGACAAAAGGTCACTAGTTGACATATTTCTTGTAGTGAATGATCTCCTATTTTAACAGAAATAACAGGCATGCCTACTACAAGTCTAGGTTTATCTTTATCACGGGGTTTAGCAACTCTAGCAGTTTCATTGCAGAAATAAATAACATGCCCATCAATACTATCAGACAAGAGATCTTTAGCAATTGCAATATTAGGTTCAACTTTAACTTGCTTAGGAGGTGTATATGTTTTAATATTGCTTTTACGAACCACAGTTGAAGCTTTAGCATGATCCATTATCCTAACAGGGAAAGGTGGTTTCTCAACATAAGAAGTAGGATCAATAGGATCATTATAAGTAATAGTCTTTTCTTCAACTTTAATAGGTGCATCTACTTTTACTTCTATGGGAGGGTGATATTTAAACCACTTCTCCTTGGGGAGATCAACATAAGCAGCAAAAGATTCACAGAAAGAAGCTACTATCTCAGAGTCAAGTCCATATTTAGTGCTAATTTTACGAAAAATATTGGTATCCATAAAAGATTTAACACAATCAGAACTATGTGTCATACCTGACCCCCTACCGTTGTCGAGGTCCCAATCTTTGGATTTGCGTTTAATTCTTTCCAATAAATCCCATTTGAATTCAATAGTCTTCATCATAAAAGAGCCAGCACAAGAAGTATCAAGCATGGTGAGATTGTTACCAGAAAGCCAAGCATAAAAATTTTGAATAATCATTTCTCTTGAGAGATCATGATTATGGCATGAATATAACATTGATTTAAGCCTCCCCCAAGCTTGAGCGATTCTTTCTCCTTCACGAGGCCAAAAATTATATATATAATTGTGATCACGATGAACAAGATGCATAGGATAAAACTTTTGATGAAATTCCAATTTCAATCATTTGTAGTTCCAAGACTCCAGATCATCACATAGCCTATACCATGTCGATGCATCTCCCCTCAAAGATAAAGGGAAGACCTTCTTCTTAACAACATCTCCGGGTACACCTGCAAGCTTAAATAATCCACAAACTTCATCCACATATATTAGATGCTCATCAGGATGTTTTGTTCCATCTCCTAAAAAAGGATTAGCTAACAGTTTTTCTACCATACCCAAAGGAATTTCAAAGCAAGCATTTTAATTTTCAGTAGGTTCGGTAGGTTGAGGAGCAACTCATTGCTCTACTGGTTGGGGTGAAGATACCCCGAACAAGCCCCTCACAGGATTACCTTCCATGGTACAAAATGACAGTAAATTTCAGCACACTATATAAATTTTTCCTTACCAAATTCCACCTACCAAAGGCGCTTCACTCCCCGGCAACGGCGCCAGAAAAGAGTCTTGATGACCCACAAGTATAGGGGATCTATCGTAGTCCTTTCGATAAGTAAGAGTGTTGAACCCAACGAGGAGCAGAAGGAAATGATAAGTGGTTTTGAGCAAGGTATTCTCTGCAAGTACTGAAATAAGTGGTAACAGATAGTTTTGTGATAAGATAATTTGTAACGAGCAACAAGTAACAAAAGTAAATAAGGTGCAGCAAGGTGGCCCAATCCTTTTTGTAGCAAAGGACAAGCCTGGACAAACTCTAATAATATGTAAAGCGCTCCCGAGGACACATGGGAATATCATCAAGCTAGTTTTCATCACGTTCATATGATTCGCATTCGGTACTTTGATAATTTGGTATGTGGGTGGACCGGTACTTGGGTGCTGCCCTTACTTGGACAAGCATCCCACTTATGATTAACCTCTATTGCAAGCATCCGCAAAGACAACAAAAGTATTAAGGTAAACCTAACCATAGCATGAAACATATGGATCCAAATCAGCCCCTTACGAAGCAACGCATAAACTGGGGTTTAAGCTTCTGTCACTCTAGCAACCCATCATCTACTTATTACTTCCCAATGCCTTCCTCTAGGCCCAAACAATGGTGAAATGTCATGTCGTTTGAGTTTCGTTGCTCCGTTCGATTTGATTCTTTTTGCAAACCGGAGTTCTTAAGTTGAACTTTCCGGTTCGATCTTCTTATTTGAGTTTTACCTGTGCTTCTTTGTTAGTTGCTTATGTATGCTATTGTTTGTTTGTCATATAATTCCCGGAGTGCGAAGTGTGTTATTTGGAGTCTCTAGGTTACACGGATCATCAGCAAGGCAAGTAACACTTTGATCATGCCCCTTTATCACCCAATTTTTATGCATTAGTTACAATCCTCAAACATTGCATGATTAGGATGACATTAACCTCTGGGTTGGGAAGTAGTTGATGAGGTAGAACCTATTACCCTGTTACATTCAACCCCTGGGATTTACTTCTACGCTTTGCTTATATTGCTATGCTATGCTCGTAGACGTGGTTTGGTGAGTGAAATCCATGACAAATGTGAGATTGTTAATTAATGGTTCAACTTAAGGTGGCAACTTAAATTTACATCTGGGTGGATTGAGGCACCTGGAGTACCCAGTGTTGCCTGTATTTTTGGAAATCCCGGAGTGCCTGTGTGATCTTCCTATGGACCGCCACCCAGGCTCAAAGGGATCAAAAGATTATTCATGCTATAAACTTCCGTGTGTGCAGCCACAAGCTATTATGGGCTCTAGCATAGTTGAGTAAGTTATGTGAAGCTCTTGAAGAGGTAGATCAGCAGGTAGTGGGTTTGTAGGTTTGGTATGGTCTACCCGGAGTAGAGAGTTAATGTTTCTGAAAGACTGTGTCTCGGTCATCCGTTTCTCAAACATCATGCAGTGCGAGAAAACTAACGGAGGCGATCGAGTCTTGTGGGGAAAAGTGCGCAAACCTCCGCGAAGTGTATAAACTAATCATGGTTAGCCGTGTCCCCGGTTATGGACAATCTTGAGTATCTAGTATTTGAAGTATCTTAAGTATCTCATCACTCTTAATTAATATTTATGGGTTGTTAATCACTTTAATTGGGATTGAGTTGGAGGAACCTTCTCAATGATGTTTCAACTACCATGATAGTAAATTTAAAATCTATTCCTTTGTTGTAGGGAAAAATTGGCTTTTCGCAAAACTGTAACCATAGAACTTTCCACCAGCCAAATATGCATGTAGTGATAGCATTATTCTGTTCTTGCTCTACTGTGTTATTTTGCCAGCATATTCCATGTGCTGACCCATTTTCGGGCTGCAACGTATTATGTTGCAGACTTTTCAGACGAGGAGTAAGGTTCGTTAGGTTGTTGCCGTGCAGCTCAACTATGCCATTGGAGTTGATGGACTCACTTTATCTTCCAAGCCTTCCGTTGTTATCGTATTAGATGGCCTTAAGCCATATTTATTGTAATAAGTGCTCTTTTGAGACATCTGATGTAATAAGTGTGTGATTGCTACTCTGTTATAAATCCTTTGAGTACTGTGTGTGTTAGCATTACTGATCCAGGGATGACACTGAAGCATAGAGACTTGACCATTTGAGGTCGGATCGCTACATCTTCTCTTTCTCCCACTCACATATTTCTCTTGGAATGATGGATAGGCCAAGTACTTCTACCAACACACTTTTCATTGGGCAACACGACGACATGAACTCCTATGCCACAAAGAGCCACATCTTTGGTGCACAACGTGCTTTGCATCAAGAGCAACAACCAATGAGTGAATGCATCGACAACCTCGCCACCGACTTGCGACTCTCTGAGAAACGTACAAGGGACTACTTCGAACACAAGCTCGACGATCACAAGCTCGACAATCACAAGCAAGAGAACGACGCAAGAATGGATGAGATTCATGCTTTGTTTCTCAACCGCTCTTCTTCCACTTCATCCTCATCAAGACGGAGCCGCTCATGTTGACACTCCAACTTCACCCTCTCCGACTCAAGTACACCGACATCGAACACTCTTCGACGTGCGGCGTGCAACGATCGTCAAGCAAGCCTCAATCCTCTACGTGACACTGACTCTCAACAGCAACAACACCGTCAAAACCAAGCTGCCTTTGCGCTAGCACGAGAACGGCAACGGCAGCGACAACGCCAACATGAAGAGGAAGAGCGAGCGCGTCTACACCAAGATGTCGAGGCCCAATGCCAAGAACAACAACTCTGTGAAGCTCAAGCACTTGCGGCACAACATGCCCTTCAAGATTCAAGTCAGGCCGTCTCCACACGTAATCGCCATCAGCATGAACAAGAAGAAGCACTTCGCAAAGAAGTTCAAGAGAGGATTTACCAATCACGTGCGCATCGTCAATTTCCTCAAGTTCGTCCTCGAGCTCGACAAGCCCCTCCACAAGCTCCTCAAGAACCCCAAGTTCAAAAAGAGCGTGAAGACAATGGAAATCCTCCACGAGAAGAGCAACACGAGGTTGACAACCCTCCTCACCAAGAGCAACACGAGTTTGCCAATCCTCAATAACATGGCCGTCATCACCCCCGACCCCAACACAATGAAGAGCAACTCTACGGCAAGCTAAAGTTCACCATGACCAAGTTCAATTGAAGCGATGATCCCGAAGAGTACCTTTCATGGCCATTGAAGGTCGACAAAATCTTCCGCTTGCATAATTATGAAGAAGAGAATAAGATCGCGATGGCATCCCATGAGTTCCAATACAATGTCCTCATTTGGTGGGAACAAGTCATCGAGCGTTGTCAGGCAAAAGGTGAACCGCCCATCACTACTTGGGCGCAAATGAAGGATGTCATGAGAGCATGCTTCGTGCCTACCTACTACAACCGCGGCCTCTTCAAGAAACTCCAACTAATCAAGCAAGGAACCAAGAGCATTGAAGAGTACTACAAGGAGATGGAGATTGCAATGATACGAGCCAACGTCACGGAAGATGATGAGAAAACTATGGCACGTTTCTTGAATGGACTCAACCATCCTATCAAGAAGATCGCCGACTTCCAACCATACTCGAACCTCATCGAGCTAGTGCATCAAACTATCGAAAAGGAACGCCAAATACAAAATGATTTCAAGTATGCCAAGTTCTCATCCAAGTCATACGGCTTCTCCAACACCCAATCTTGAAGGACTCCAACACAGTCTACCAAGCCTTCTACAAGCAACGTCGACAAGTCGAGTTACAAGAACTCTTCGTCAACTCCAAGACATCCTTATGCACCGAGCAAGTTCAAGCCGAGAGCTTAATCATCATCCAAACCAACCGATGAGACCGTCAAGACAAGTTCCTTCAAATGCTTCACATGTGGAGGCCGAGGCCACAAGTCCTTTGAGGGCACAAATAAGCGAACAATGATCTTCAACGACGATGGTACATACGACTCCATGAGTGAAGGAGAAATGGACGCACTTGAGCAAGTCTCCATGCACAATCAAGTGAACGATGAAGAAGAACAAGTCTTTTCAATGAAGATTCAAGTCCCGCTCTAGTTGTCTCCAAGGTCTTGACTCTTCAACATCACCAAGAAGATGACCAACGATGCCACATATTCCATACCAAGGCTGGCATCAGTGGAAGGTCCGTCAAGGTCATCATCGATGGAGGGAGTTGTCAAAACCTCGCAAGTGAAAAAATTTGCTCCAAGCTCCAATTTCCCAAGACGAAGGACCCACATCCCTACAAAATTCAATGGCTTAGCGACTCCGGCACTATCCAAGTCGAGCATGGAGTACAAGTCTCCTTCAAAATTGGAGACTATGAAGACACCTTGGAGTGTGATGTCGTTCCAATGACCGTTTGCCACCTTCTTCTTGGACGCCCATGGCAATTTGATAGAGATGTCATCCACAATGGCCGAACGAACCACAACATCTTCAAGATGAGAGGAAAGGAATACGTACTTCGCCCCATGTCTCCAAGCCAAGTGATCGCCAACAATCAAGCCACCCATCATGGAGAGAATAGTGAGAGAGCGAGCCACCAAAAAGAGAGTGAGCGCCACAAGCCCAAATCTAGTGCCTCCATTATGAGCGACAAGAAGAACTTAGTTCTATTTGCCACCAAAGGTGAGATACGAGGAGTGTGTGAGAACCCATCTAGTGTCCAACACTATATCCTTTTGTGCAAGGATGACACACCAAACGCTAAGAACTCTCATGCTCTACCTTTAGTTTTGTCTTCTCTTTTGCAAGAATTTCAAGATGTTTTCCCCGACGAGCTACCTCTGGGACTACCTCCACTACGAGGCATCGACCACCGCATCGACCTAATCCCCGGAGCACCTCTTCCGAGCAAAGCTCCCTACCGCGTCAACCCCGAAGAAACCAAAGAAATACAAAGGCAAGTAAAGCATCTCATAGACCACGGACATGTGCGTGAAAGTTTGAGTCCTTGTGCCATCCTAGTCATTCTTGTGCCAAAACAAGACAGTAGTTTTTGCATGTGCTCCGATTGTAGACCTATCAATGCTATCATAGTTCGCAATAGGTATCCCATTCCACGCCTTGATGATATGCTTGATGAATTTGTGGTGCCACTATCCTTTCAAAAGTTGATCTTAAAAGTGGTTACTATCAAATCCGCATACAAGAGGGTGATGAATGGAAAACCGCTTTAAAAACAAAGTTTGGTTTGTATGAGTGGTTAGTCATGCCTATGGGTTTATCGGAAGCACCGGGTACTTTCATGCGTCTTATGAATCATGTCTTTCACCCTTACATTGGTGAGTTTGTCATGGTCTACTTCGATGATATCCTTGTTTATAGCAAATCTCTTCAAGATCATGTCACCCATGTTCGAACCGTTTTGCAAACTCTTCAAAAAGAGCGTCTCTAAGCTAACATGGAAAAGTTCCTTTTCGGCGTTGATACGCTCGTTTTCTTGGGTTTTGTAGTTTCCTCTAAGGGTGTTCATATTGATGACTCTAAGATAAATGCTATTAAAACTTGGCCCCAACCAACCAATTTGCAACAAGTGTGTAGTTTCCTTGGCTTAGCCGGTTTCTAACGTAGATTCGTCAAGGACATTAGCACCATTGCTTCACCTTTGCATGCTTTGAGCAAGAAAAATGTGCCTTTTGTTTGGGTACCATCCCAAGATACCGGTTTCAATGAGCTTAAAATTTTGCTTACTCATGCTCCCGTGCTTGCATTACCCAACTTTGACAAGCCCTTTGAGATTCATTGTGATGCTAGTGGTAATGGCATAGGAGGTGTGTTAACGCAAGAGAAGTGCCCCATGGCTTACTTTAGTGAGAAACCCTCCAGAGCGCAACTCAATTACCCCATCTATGACAAAGAGTTATATGCTTTAGTGCGAGTTTTGCATGAATGAGAACACTATCTTCCCCCTCATGAATTCATCATTCATTCCGATCATGAAACGCTTAAATACCTTAAGGGTCAAACCAAGTTGAACAAGCTCCATGCTAAATGGAGTGAATTCATTGAGTCTTTTCCTTATGTCAGCAAGTACGTCAAAGGTAAGGAAAATGTTGTCGCGGATGCACTTTCCCATATATGCAAGCTTGTTACTCAACTTGAAATGGATGTCATTTGCTTTGAGCACATAAAAGACTTATATGAGCATGATCCCACTTTTGCTACTCCTTATGCCAAGTGTTTTACGCATTCCTCTTGGGAACGATGTTACATCAAAAATGGTTATGTTATGAGAGCTAACAAGCTTTGCATCCCCGAGTCTTCTCTTCAATTGTTGCTTTTGCAGGAATCTCATGGAGGAGGACTAATGGGACATTTTGGACACAACAAGACTTTTGCTACACTCTCCAAGAACTACTATTGGGCCAAGGTGTTTCGCGACGTCAACCGATGCTCTACATGTCGCAAAGCTAAGTCTAAAGCTCAATCCCATGGCCTTTACATTCCTCTCCCTATTCCATATCAACCATGTGAAGATATTAGCATGGATTTTGTACTTGGATTGCCTAGGACTAGAAATGGAAATGATTCAATATTTGTCGTTATGGACCGTTTCTCTAAGATGGCACATTTCATTCCTTGCAACAAGATAGACGATGTTTCACATGTTGCCAATCTCTTTTGTAGGGAAATATTGCGTCTACATGGAGTGCCAAAGACGGTCATCTCAGACCGCGACGTCAAGTTCCTCAGCTACTTTTGGAAGACCCTATGCGCCAAGCTCGGAATCAAGCTACTCTTCTCCACGGCGTATCACCCACAAAACGATGGCCAAACGGAGGTGACCAACCGCACACTCTCAGCTCTACTTTGCGTTCTCATCAAGAAGAACATCATGGAGTGGGAGGAGTGTCTACCTATCGCTGAGTTCGCCTACAACCGCGCAAGACACTCAATAACCGACAAGTCCCCCTTTGAGGTCGTCTACGGATTCAACCCATGGTCCCCATTGGACATTCTCCCTCTACCACTACAAGAGCGCATCAATTTGGACGCAAGTGCACGTGTGAACCATCTAAAGAAGGTGCATGAAGATACAAGGCACACCATTGAGCGCCAAGTACAACGACTTGCGACCAAGCTCAACATCAACAAGCAACCCATGGTATTTGACATTGGTGATCTTGTGTGGCTACACCTTCGCAAAGACTGCTTCCCCACCGAACGCAAGTCCAAGCTTCTACCTCGAGCGGATGGACCCTTCAAGGTGCTCGCACACTACAACAACAATGCTTACAAGCTCGACCTCCCACGTGACAAGTACAACGTGAGCGACATCTTCAATGTCAAGGACCTCTCGCCCTACCATGGTGATGAAGAATTTGATCCGAGGTCGGATCTTCCCCAAGGGAGGGGAGATGATGCGGAGCATCCCAAGGTCATCACCATGGACCTACCTACGTCTCCTACGACACCACTTGGACCAGTGACAAGAGCCTGAGCGAAGGCTATCAAAGATAAGGTGAACTCACCCCTCTCCGAACTACCACAGTCTATGCATGAGAATTGGCTACTACCTCAAGCGGAAACCCTATGTGTGATCAGGTGCTTGGAGGAAAGCCACGGACCAACTACACTCAATGAAGAAGACGGTGAGGACGCCAAGTTCAATGGACAAGAAGAAGAACTGCTCGAAGCTCTGAGGCTCCAGACGATCGCCATGCTACGGACGTCCGGAGACCTCCAGGCTCCGGACGACCGGCCCTCTCTGGACGACCGGCACACCCACACCCGAGCCAAATTTACGGATTTCCGGAGCCTTTCGGACGACCGACGCCCCGAACGTCTGACCCCGACCGCATGTCCGACCGAAGCCCACCCGAGCCGAATCTACGGACGTCCGACGAGAACCGAATGTCCGGACCCTCGCGAGCCTTCGGACGGCCGGTGACTCCCGGACGTCCGACGCCTGTGTGCTGTTTTCGTGTTGGGCCGCAGCCATTGTACTCCTTCGCCCACCTAGACTATATATATTCTTCTCCTACCTATGTTTTAGGGTTAGCAAAGGATTAACTCATATTTCATGTGAGAGCTTTGCTCATCCACTTGGTTACCTTCTCCTCGAAGATCGCACCTCCTACGGAGAAGATCCCCCAAGCGGATTCAAGACCCCTTTACTGGAAGAACCTCAAGACCTCCTCACGGAGAAGACCGGCTACCTTTGTATTGTCCTTAGTTGTCCGTGGTTCGTGTGATCTCTTATGTACTCGAGGATCTAGCATATGTGTGACTATTTCTTGTTGGTTTAGTGATTCTCTCATGTTTCCCCTTGTGTTTCCCCTCGTTTTTCCTCGTGTTCTTCGTGTTCATCACGGGATCCGCTCCTTTCGTGAAAGATCGGCCACATAGGGTTCCACCCTACATCACTGGGCCTAATACCAAACAGACCTAGCAGCCAAACCTAACATCTAAGACCCGAGGTCCCAACCAGGATGCCTGCCGGGTATGGGGCACCCAACAGTCTAGCGCACTCCTCAAGGAGGACACCTGCCGGATATGAGACCGCCGCAGCCACCTGCCACCAATCCATCTTCAGTGATGTACTATTGCATATACCATGCCCGGTCTAGCTGCCGTTGATGCCACCACGACGCTAGACAACGCCACCATCCTGCGCTCGTCCATCATCACACGCCCACCGGCGAGACCCCGCTGCTCCATGCCACCGAGACCTGTCGTCGTCGATGCGAGAGAAGGCATGCCACACCACCTCACGCCTCTTCCATCCGGCACCGCTCCACAAAGGATGCCCCCAGTAGGGAATATGACACTGCAGCGCCGCCATCGTCCGATCCCATGATCTAAGGATTTGTCCTGGAGCGACATGAGCAGGTTGACGATAGTTGCTTGACAATGCTTTCATCAAGGTAACGACGTAGACGCCGCTGTCGGTGTCAAAACCGGCGGATCTCGGGTAGGGGGTCCCGAACTGTGCATCTAGGCCGGATGGTAATAGGAGGCAAGGGACACGAAGTTTTACCCAGGTTCGGGCCCTCTCGATGGAGGTAAAACCCTACGTCCTGCTTGATTAATATTGATGATATGGGTAGTAAAAGAGTACATCTACCATGAGATCAGAGAGGCTAAACCCTAGAAGCTAGCCTATGGTATGATTGTTGATGTGTATGTTGTCCTATGGACTAAAACCCTCCGGTTTATATAGACACCGGATAGGGTTAGGGTTACATAGAGTCGGTTACAATGGTAGGAGATCTGAACATCCATATCGCCAAGCCTGCCTTCCACGCCAAGGAAAGTCCCTTCCGGACACGGGACGGAGTCTTCAATCTTGTATCTTCATATTCTAGGAATCCGGCTGAAGGTATAGTTCAGCTATCCGAACACCCCCTAATCCAGGACTCCCTCAATAGCCCCTGAACCAGGCTTCAATGACGACGAGTCCGGCGCGCAGATTGTCTTCGGCATTGCAAGGCGGGTTCCTCCTCCAAGTACTTCATAGAAGATTTTGAACACAAAGATAGTGTCCGGCTCTACAAAATAAGTTTCCACATATTGCCATAGAGAGAATAATATTTACACAAATCTAAGCTGCTGACGTACTCCATAGTGTGACATCACACCACGGCCAAGCTTTTATTCGAACCGTTTTACTGTCCCATCTTAGCGCGTTATGCGAGGCGGTTTCCTTGGCACATCTTGTTAAAGCAGAGATCGTGTCCCCTTATTCCGGGATTCTCATCAATACGGGCGTGGGTAACCCAACCGCTTCTAGGACTCCTAGATCATAGGTAAGTCCAAACGGACACGGGGAGGACGCTCGATATCCACCCTCTTTCTAAAGGGACGAGGCCTTTATTTTTTCCTCCCGTGCTCAATCGAATCCTTCCCCCACCTCAAGCTCAAACGCCCAAGGTTTAGGTCAGGTGCTCCGAACCTTCAGTCATGTCCGGATCTAGCCTTCAAGGGCGATGGGTTCCTTCTTCCGTCATGGAAGAAGATGTCAAAAAGTTGAGGGAGGCCAGATATCTGACCACCGAGATTCTGCATCGGCTGCCTCCCCGGGGGCAGGCCGTCCCTTCCCCCGAACCCAACGAGAGCGTCGTGTTCGTCTCCCACTTCCTCCGTGGTCTAGGCCTTGCATTGGATCCTTTTGTCAGTGGCTAGATGTTTTACTACGGGCTAGATTTCCATGATCTAGCTCCGGACTCCTTTCTTCATATCACGACATTTATTGTTGTGTGCGAGGCCTTCCTCCGGATTACCCCTCACTTTGGCCTATGGCTCAAGACCTTTGAAGTAAAACCGAAGATGATCGAGGCGCAACATGCGGAGTGTGGAGGTGCCTCAATACGCAAGATGACGGGAGTTGCATGGCCCAAAGGTTCCATTCCAGAGGTGTCTGAATTGTGGCAACAGGAGTGGTTCTACATCACAGCTCCTAGAAGTGCCAAGTGGGCGGCCGACCCTGTCTTCCGCCCGGGCCCTCCACCACAACTGATGTCATGGATTAGCAGAGGATTGAGCTGGGGTCCGGCCAAGGACGTGCCTATACTGCAAAGCCGCATTCAAGATATCTTTAATGGAGATTTCAGTTTGGTTGCAGTAGCACAAGTTATGCTGGTTCGCCAAGTCCAGCCTTGCAAACACCGGCCTCTTCGCTTGTGGGAGTTTAATCCTGAGGGACTGTGCGCCATTAAAAATTTCCTCGGCCTGACGCACGAGGAGATGTACAAGTCGTTCTTCGGACCTCAAGTGGAGTGTCCGGAAATCACCGAGGACGCGGGCCTGAGTAGCAACCGCGCCGCCGAACAGGTAAGGCATCTTCCGACCGAGCGTACTACCTCTCCTTTGATGCGAAGTTATTTCTGAGAGTCCGCTTTTTGACCAGGATTGGCTAACGAAGGCGAAGTTGATTCGGTGCTCGGCCACCCTCCCTGAGGGTTTGGAAAATCAGATATTGGAAAAGATGCTCCAGGCCGCACCTTGCCCGGAGCCCTTGAAGGAAAATGCGGGCGGTCGCGGGCCCCAAACGCTGGCCACTCTAGCCGAAGGAGCGAGCATCTCCATGAAGGAAGTCGACCAGAAGAGGAAAAGGATTGCGTCCGGGGATTCGAAAGCCGATGCTTCCAAACGGGAGAAGAAGTCTCCCACAGAGGGTCCTACCCTGGAGGGTGCGGTTGCCGCACAAAGTCCGCAGGCGGATCAATTCTCCCACGAGTCGTAAGTGACCCAAAATACTTTAATAGTACAGATATGTCGTCTTTTCTTCTGAGCAGATAACCACTGCATGTATCTTTGCAGTTCGGGCCTTAGCCCCTCTCAAATGAGCTCGTCTTGGGGGGATCTTCTTCCAGAGATGATGGAGAGCGAAACGCCTCCTCCGGACTCCTCCGCTCCGGGAGCGGGCGACCCTGAAGTGTCGTCGCGGAGGGCCTCTCCGAGTCCGGCGAGGCCAGAAGATAATCCCGTCGACCCCCGAAGTTCCCGGTGTCCAGCTCCTGAAGAGAGCAGACAAACGAGTCTAGCACCGTCTAGTATGCGATCGGATGTTCTGAGGGAGTTGGTGGGGCGAGCGGCCATCTCAGATGAACACCATGTGCTGATGAATACGATGATGGAGAGAATCTCGTCCGCTGAAAACGGATTTCATAAAGCTTTTATGAGTCTACTGACAGGCTTTGAGGTACGTAAAATAGTGTATGATAGTCCTGCACATAATAGGTGTGCCCTGTGTAGATAGTATCCCCTGAGACTCTGGTCATCGTCGGAAACGACGGCGAACATAGGATCATATTCCCAGGTAATAACCATATTGCCTTTATGTGCAGGTGATGGAAGCTCCGGTGGCTAGCCGGGCTCACGAGTTTGCCCATTTAGAACGGCAGTTGGATGCGGCAGACGCCGACATCGAGCTTGTTAATAAAAGGCTTGACGATGCGCAGGGTAGGTGTTATTATCTGGTAAACGCCGCATAGTAAGAGCAGCATGAAGCCAGTATATTTAACATGTTATTATTGCAGATGGAGCTACCACTGTTGAAGCCTTGCGGGTGGAACTTGCCCGAGCCAAGGAACAAGCGGTATTGGGTAATGTGGCTGCTTTGAAGGCGGCCGAAGAGTTGCAAGCCGAGAAGGCCGCGCATGGCGAGAGCCGGGATAAGATGGCTAATATGGCCGTAGAATTAAAAGCCGCCGTCGACCGTTGCCGGGCTCTTGAAAAGGAAAACCAGGCGAAGGCATCGGACCTTGAGAAGGCTCCTGCAACGGGAAAAGACCTCCGTTCTGCTATGAGGGCAAAGAAGGAGGAGCTGCGAGAAGCCGGGGATATTGTAGCCGGGAAATCCTTTATGCTGCAGAGGAAGTTCGAAGATCCACGGTATGCCCCTCTGGATCGGCTGTGGAGTTCGGAGGATGTGTATATGGATTTGGCGGTGAGCACTGCCGATGCGGCTAAATACTTCCAGAGTCAGATGGACAGTGAAGTAGACCAGCTGTTTTGGAAACAGTTCCTTTCTCTCGAGCGTCTGCTTTCATTGACGGACAAATTAGCCGAATGGGCCGAACTAAATAGGTTGTCCGGACTCTCCATGAGGTCTATTGTGGATCAGCTATGGCCGGGAAGGTCGAAACCGAGCATCTATTTCAGCTTGGTGCAGTAGTTCCTTGACGTGGTGCCGCGCATAAATGCGGTTAAGAGGTTGGCGTGCATAGAAGGCGCACGAATGGCCTTTGCCCGTGCTAAAGCATACTGGGCAGAGATGGATGCTACCACTTTTGCAGCGCAGGATTTGGCCATAGGTCGAAGGGCTGCTGAGCACTACTTTGAGGAAGTTCTTGAGGGTGCTCGTTTGATAGAGACCCAGTGCTCAAAAAATATTATGTTTGAGTGACATGTAATCTTGAGGGTGCGTATATGCCTTGCCGGAAAGCGGCCCTTCATTAAGGCGGAGGAATCCTAACATTCCCATAGGTCATCGAGTGGTTGACCAGTCTCGCGCTAGATCATGACAGTCAGTTTTCGGCTTTCTCTACTGAGGTGCTCGTCCGGATGAACCAGGGCACAATCGCAGTAGTTCTCCTGGTGCTACCTTAGCCGGTAAAGCGAAACGTAAGGCAACAAAACACAGGAGCCGGGCAAACCCAACATTTGACCAAAGACAATGATTCAGAGCTGACGCATATAGGGCCAAACTCGCGACGCCGAACACTCCCTAAGGTATTCGGTCTTTGTGGTATAAACCGGGCCTAAATAATGGCCTTTGTAAGAAGCCCCTTATGTCCAGCTACGTGCATTGGTCTGGCGTGGCCACATGCCAAGACGTCAGCATCCTTCTCAACGGTGGATATGTATCAATAAGAGACAGTAAAAAAGGTTTATGCAGGGTCTTAATCTAAAAAGAATCCTTGGAGCGGGTCCTTGCTGCACGTCTACGCCTGTGTCTCTGTTGTGCCGTATCCTGGACGGGTGTGGCACGATGATTGTCTGTAAAAGAGAGGAGTTTATGTGAAAAAGGTTGCCGTGCAAAAAGATAATTGAAGAAACTATGCATAATTCAAGATGAGGAGGAATGGCCACATGTCTGCGCGCGTTGAGCCCCTTGTAAATAGGGGTGTGACCATTTATTCGGTATAAGTAGCGGCGCCGGACTCGATTAGTTGTGTTTGAGGTCTTGACGACCTATGGGGCGCTTTGGCTGGTCCGGGCGCCTTTAGTGTGTGGCTGCCAAGGCAGCCTCACTCTCTTCGGCGCGCAGAGATCACTTGATATTTCTGTGCACTGAAATGACGCCGCGTGTACCGGGAATCTTGAGTGTGAGGGAGGCATAGTGTGGTATTGCATTAAAGCGAGCGAAAGCTTCGCGCCCGAGCAGTGCTTGATAGCCACTTTGAAACGGAGCGATGTGGAAGGTTAAATGCTCGCTATGGAAGTTATCGGGGGAGCCGAATATAACTTGTCGTAGGAGGGAGCCCGTACAATGAGCCCCTGGGCCTGGTGTTTCTCCTTTAAAGGTAGTATTGCTATGGCGAATTTGTGCTGGGTCTAACCCCATCCGGCGGATTGTATCCTGGTATATTAGGTTTAGGCTGCTACCGCCGTCCATCAAGACTCGTGTGAAGTGATATCCGCTAATTACTGGGTCTAATACCAAGGCAGCCCATCCTGTGTGTCGGATACTTGCTGAGTAATCACGATGGTCGAAAGTGATCGGTTGAGACGACCATTGGCAGGACTTCGAGGTGACAAGCACTTGGGTAAATTTTCCTGGGGGTGCCGCATTGTTTTTTCCCTTGATCATGTGTAGTACGTTTACTGTTTTGACTTCTGGTGGGAATTTCTTTTGTTCCCCCGTGTCTTGCTTGGGGGGCTCGTCCTCGTCTTCACTTGGTGTGTCCTCCCCCTTGTATACGGCGTTGAGCTTGCCGGACTGTTTGAAGACCCAACATTCTCTGTGGGTATGATTAGCAGGTTTACCCGGGGTACTATGGATCTGACATACTTGGTCCAAAATTTTGTTGAGGTTGGACAGCTCATCCCTGGTGCCTTTAGTGGGCGGCTTTTGACCTGGCCGAGAGCTTTTGAATCCGACATTTACTGTCGTGCCCTTCGTGTTGTCTTATTTATTCCGGCGTTTGTTATTGCTGTTGCGCCGTGATTTCCCATTTCCATCTCTGACTTCCGATGTACTGCGGTCGCTGGTGCTGCATCTGGCTAGCCAGCTGTCCTCACCCGCGCAAAAGCAGGTCATGAGGTTTGTTAATGCGGCCATCGTTCTCGGCTTATTTTGGCCGAGGTGTCTGGCGAGCCATTCGTCACGGACGCTGTGCTTGAAAGCCGCTAAGGCTTCGGCGTCCGGACAGTCGACAATCTGGTTCTTTTTAGTAAGAAACCTATTCCAAAGCTTTCGGGCTGACTCTCCGGACTGCTGAGTTATATGACTCAGATCATCCGCATCCGGAGGTCGGACATAAGTCCCTTGAAAATTTGCCCGAAAGGCGTCTTCGAGCTCTTCCCAACTTCCAATGGAGCTTTCGGGGAGGCCTTTGAGCCAGTGACGAGCTGGCCCTTTGAGCTTGAGGGGTAAGTATTTGATGGCGTGGAGATCATCTCCTCGAGCCATATGGATATGAAGGATATAGTCCTCAATCCAAACCCCGGGGTCTGTTGTTCCATCATATGCCTCTATGTTTACGGGTTTGAATCCCTCTGGAAATTCGTGGTCCAGCACCTCGTCGGTGAAACATAGAGGGTGTGCGGCACCCCTGTAGCTGGGTGTACCGCGTTGTTTGGATATTTGTTGTGTTGCATTGTATGCTGGGGGGCGCTTGTGTGGTCCATAGATGGATCTTGTTGCGCCGTCCTTTGGGTGCGAACCCTCGCCTGGGTCGGGTGTTGTATTGTGAGCGGCGTTGTATGCCGCTCTGTGTTGGTAGAGGGGTCGTCTATCCGACCAGGTGGCTGCTTTGATATTTGGTTGTGGGGGGTCTGCGGCCTCCTCATCGAATTCGGGTAGCAGCTTCCGCTTTGGGTAGCTCTTGGAGGGGCGATTGTCGCTGTACCTTGCTGCAGTGTTGAGTATTTTGCTCCATCTGAATTGGAGTGTGTCTTGCGCGGCCTTGAGCCTTCGCTTATGCTTTTTAAGGCTCCTCGCGGTGGCAACAAACCTTTAACGGACGTTCTGCTGCTCCGGGTGCCTATCTGGCGTTATATCGTCTGGACCATTATCCTTGATAGGGTTTGTTTGTTCGGTTTGATTATCCGGATTGCCGTTGTCCGACAGCGGTTCACCCTGCTCCAGCGCTGGGTCTGTGTGATCGCTATTTCTGTCGAGGCAGGATTTGGGGCAGCGCTTGCGTCGCCGCTTTGACTGCTTTTCGAGGGAACAATCCTTCGGTGCGTCCTTCCACTCTTTGTCGTCATCTTTTGGTGCGTCCACCATGTATACGTCGTATGACGAGGTGGCGTTCCAGGGCTCAATAGGCGCTGGTTCTTCATCGTCTCCTTCATCGGCGTCCATACCGTCAATGTCGTCGGAGTCGAAGTCGAGCATGTCGGTTAAGTCGTCTACAGCGGCTATGAAGTGGGTGGTGGGTGGGTTTTGAATTTCTTCATCGTCCGTACCCCAACCTTGCTGACCGTAGTCCGGCCAGGGCTCTCCAGATAAAGAGAGAGACTTCAGTGACTTTAGGATATCGCCGAGAGGTGAGTGCTGAAAGACGTCTGCGGCTGTGAACTCCATGATCGGCGCCCAATCGGATTCGATCGGCAGGGGCGGGGAGGGTTCGGAGTCCGGAGAAGAATCCGGCTCCATGGAGTCACGAGTCTCGCAGAGTATGGGGCTGGTGTTTGGCTCATTCGCCGTTTGGATCGCAGCCCCCGAGGTGGCGTCCAACCGCCCATCCTCGATCGGCGCAGTTGACTCCGAACTAAGGGTCGGAGCCGGTGCGGGTGCGGCCTCCAGGGCACCGTTCGGCGACAGAGTTAGATCATGCTTGTCATGACAGTGCGGCGCGCTCGGCAGTGGTTCGAATCCGTCGAAGATCAAGTCCCCGCGGATGTCAGCCGTGTAGTTTAAACTTCCGAATCTGACCTGACGGCCAGGGGCGTAGCTTTCGATCTGCTCTAGATGGCCAAGTGAATTGGCCCACAGTGCAAAGCCGCCAAAGACGAAGATATGTCCGGGGAGGAAGGTCTCACCCTGGACTGCATCGCCATTGATGATCGTAGGAGCCATCGGGCCTGACGGCGACGGCATGGAGGAACTCGCAATGAAAGAACCAATGTCGGTGTCAAAACCGGCGGATCTCGCGTAGGGAGTCCCGAACTGTGCGTCTAGGCCGGATGGTAACAGGAGGCAAGGGACACGAAGTTTTACCCAGGTTTGGGCCCTCTCGATGGAGGTAAAACCCTACGTCCTGCTTGATTAATATTGATGATATGGATAGTACAAGAGTAGATCTACCACGAGATCAGAGAGGGTAAACCCTAGAAGCTAGCCTATGGTATGATTGTTGATGTGTATGTTGACCTACGGACTAAAACCCTCCGGTTTATATAGACGCCGGATAGGGTTAGGGTTACATAGAGTCGGTTACAATGGTAGGAGATCTGAACATCCATATCGCCAAGCCTGCCTTCCACGCCAAGGAAAGTCCCTTCCGGACACGGGACGGAGTCTTCAATCTTGTATCTTCATAGTCCAGGAATCCGGCTGAAGGTATAGTTCGGCTATCCGAACACCCCCTAATCCAGGACTCCCTCAGCCGCCATCGCCCGCCATGACCGGAGTCGGCTCGGTTTTCACCGCCGACTATGTGGACCCAACTCGCTGCCGGTGCTAATAGTGGGATCCAAGATCCGTCACTACCAGCCTGGCCAACCACCTTCGATGGAGAAGGCAGCCACCACCACCATGCCCGAGCCAAGAGACCCGGAGGTGCTCGTGTCGCGAAGATTACCCATGGGGATCTCCTCTTGCCATTGTCGAGATGAGGCGCAGCCGCAGTGGATCTCGATCTAAACCCCTCAGGCCCAGATCAGATCTCATCGCAGCCAAAATCTAATCCGTCAAACGGCCACCGGAGATCTCCTGGCCACCGCCAAACCGCTGCACACTGCCGTTGGAGGAGGAGGTAGATGTACGCCGCTGCCCCAATGCGTTACGGCCTGCCGAGGACTGCGCCGCCACTGCCACCTCAACACAGGGGCTTCGCCCCGCGGCGTCCTTAGAGACGGCGGCGGTAGTGGGAGGCGATGGAGGGGGGGGGGGGGGGGGTTTGAGGGCTGTGTGGACCATGTAGCCATCTGTCGCGACTACACTGCATGAGGCATGCGCTTGGTCCTTCGGCCTGCATCCTTGACTGGTGATGGACTTCAATATTGGTCGACCACCTGCTTAATTAAATTTCCATACATGCAGGATGCACGTTACTCCAAATATCTATATCTCTACCTATACCAAAAAATAAAAAAGATGTGTTTATCCGGTATTTTGATCCCTCCGCCTATCATATCCTAATTCTAAACTAAATTTGGAGTAAATTACTAACTATGCCGCACATAAGTGAACAAAACCTTAAATTAAGGTGCATTTCTCCGATTTTTGGGCCGTCCACCTATCATATCCTAAACCGTCCCCTAAATTTAAAGTAAATTACCCACTCTGACACCCAAAAGTGAAAAAAAAAACTTTACTTTTTTCTTATAAACCTAACTTTCTAATAATAAAACTAATTATATTAATAAAGGACGACGCTTTGGCATGTCCCGCTCCTTGCCTGTATTGTGGCGCAACTATGCTGGCCCATTTATAACACACGCGCGCGTGGCCTAATGAGTGTAGGCAAAAATAGTTGCGAGTGGCAGGAGTGAATTGGAAACCCCCGGTCCAGTACATCATGACACCAACAACTAAGGTAGCTCCTCAACACTGAAAAGATCTGGGTCGTTTTGGGGGAGCAAGCATGTTGAGATACATTTAATCTCATGCATTTATTTGCCTCCGAAAACGACCTAGATCTTTTGAGTGTTGAGCACAACTCAATATAGTTCAAATCCCACACACAGTCCAACTCCCCCCATAATAACACCCCACTTTACAAAAGAAAACAAAATTACAGCATTTAATCTCCTACCATACAAACGCATCTCCACTACTTATAAAATAACAGACATCTTGGCATGAAGATGATGTGGATAGTGTGCATGTTGCGAGAATTGGTAAAAGTGGGGAGCAACTTTTTAAGAATATAAGATAATAGACATCTTGGCATACCTTTAATCTCATGTGTTTATTTGCCTCCGACCAATGACCTAGATCATTTCAATGTTGAGCACAACTCAACACAATTCAAATCTCACACACCTTCCAACTCCTCCAATAATAACACCCCACGTTACAAAAGGAAATAAAATTACAGCATTGGCTAATTATAAATGAATTATGGTTAGCTAATTAAGTGTGGGATTCCCGAGAGACATGCAAACGTCGGTTGAGCAGCACCATCTCTGTGGAGCTAAGCACATACGATGAAGGCATGCATGGCAAGCTTTGTGGTGGATTAACATTATTGACCTTGCAAAAACAATAATATTAGTGTTGGTGTCACCATTGGGTCATATATATGGCAGACGTTTTTGCATTCATGCTCTTGGAAAATACAGATCATCTAAAATAAATGCGGACTCTCTCTCGCATCAGAGCTTCGTCGGGATCGTCCTCAATGTTGTCAGCGATCCGCTCAGCCGTACAGCTGCATCAAGCTACATGCCCACAATTCGGCCGCTGATTTTTGTTCACCTTTTCTTACATTTGTTCTGATGCTTGTTTATTGTTGCTGCCGCAACTGTTATTCTAACCCTCAAATGATTCAACTTTTTCTCATCAACAATCATTGTCCCACAACACAGTTTCTCATCTCGGCAGCGTGGTTCATAGTGACCGATGTTTTCTCCCGTTGCAACGCACGGACATTTGTGCTGGTATTGCTGTTATTTATGCAGGACCGACCATGCATAGCCACTACATTTATAGCATGAATGCTACTCAAGAGGTAACCTCTTATACTAGTTACACTGGTAGTATATACGTACCTGTCGATCAATCAGAGGTCTTGTGCATGCGAGCGTACGGTGGATTTCGTGGCAGAGGAGTACAGTGCTGAGGATTTGCGGACTACCGATGGATACACAATTACTTCTCCATGCCAACCACCGTACGTACGTGCCCAACACATCCTGGCGGGCTTGCATAAATCTCTGCACGCACGCGTCACCTCGCGATCTCTGGCAGAAAGGAGAAACACCTGCCTATGTATACGTACCTCGTCTACTATTACACTACAACTCGAACAGTTAGGAGTATCCCTAGCAAGCCTTTAAGAGGGCTCTAGAGGCTGTTCACCTCGGGGCACCGGTGGCCGTCGGCGGCAGGGCCGGTACCCGCGCGCCGAAAGGCATGTCCCTCGGGGCACTGCGCTGCAATGGCCTGCGGGCTCCCCATCCGACCCGTCTTGAAACATGGACCAAGGAGTCTGACATGCGTGCGAGTCAACGGGTTTTGAAACCTGGGATGCGCAAGGAAGCTGACGAGCGGGAGGCTCTCATGGGCCGCACCGCTGGCCGACCCTGATCTTCTGTGAAGGGTTCGAGTTAGAGCACGCCTGTCGGGACCTGAAAGATGGTGAACTATGCCTGAGCGGGTCGAAGCCAGAGGAAACTCTGGTGGAGGCTCGAAGCGATTCTGACGTGCAAATCGTTCGTCTGACTTGGGTATAGAGGCGAAAGACTAATCGAACCATCTAGTAGCTTGTTCCCTCCGATGTTTCCCTCAGGATAGCTGGAGCCCACTACGAGTTCTATCAGGTAAAGCCAATGATCAGAGGCATTGGGGACGCAACGTCCTCGACCTATTCTCAAACTTTAAATAGGTAGGATGGCGCGGCTGCTTCGGTGAGCCGTGCCACGGAATCGGGTGCTCCAAGTGGGCCATTTTTGGTAAGCAGACCAGGCAATGCGGGATGAACCGGAAGCCGGGTTACGGTGCCCAACTGCGCGCTAACCTAGAACCCAGAAAGGGTGTTGGTCGATTAAGACAGCAGGACGATGGTCATGGAAGTCAAAATCCGCTAAGGAGTGTGTAACAACTCACCTACCGAATCAACTGGTCCCGAAAATGGATGGCGTTGAAGCGCGCGACCCAGACCCGGCCATCTGGGCGAGCGCCATGCCCCGATGAGTAGGAGGGCGTGGCGGCCGCTACAAAACCCGGGGCGCGAGCCCGGGCAGAGCGGCCGTCGGTGCAAATCTTGGTGGTAGTAGCAAATATTCAAATGAGAACTTTCAAGGCCAAAGAGGAGAAAGGTTCCATCTGAACGGCACTTGCGCACGGGTAAGCCAATCCAAAGGGATGGGGTAACCCTGGCAGATAGCGCGGTCCCGCGCATCCCCTGAAAGGTTATCGGGTTAAGATTTCCCGAGCCGGGATGTGGTGGTTGACGGCGACGTTAGGAAGTCCGGAGACGCCAGCGGGGGCCTGGGGAAGAGTTATTTTTTTCTGCTTAATGGCCTGCCAACCCTGGAAACGGTTCAGCTGGAGGTAGGGTCCAGTGGCCGGAAGAGCACCGCACGTCGCGCGGTGTCCAATCATACTGTTCACGCCCGTGAAAATCCGGAGGACCGAGTACTGTTCACGCCCGATCGTACTCATAACCGCATCAGGTCTCCAAGGTGAACAGCCTCTGGCCAATGCAACAATGTTAGGGGGCCCGCGCCCGTTTGTCCTCGTTGTTGGTGAAGGAAATATAGCATAGAGGCAATAATAAAGTTATTATTTATTTCCTTATATCATGATAAATGTTTATTATTCATGCTAGAATTGTATTAACCCGAAACAAGATACATGTGTGAATACATAGACAAACAGAGGGTAACTAGTATGCCTCTATTTGACTAGCTCGTTGATCAAAGATGGTAATGTTTCCTAGCCATAGACAAAGAGTTGTCATTTGATTAATCGGATCACATCATTAGGAGAATGATGTGATTGACTTGACCCATTCCGTTAGCTTAGCACTTGATCGTTTAGTTTGTTGCTATTGCTTTCTTCATGACTTATACATGTTCCTATGACTATGAGATTATGTAACTCCCATTTACCGGAGGAACACTTTGTGTGCTACCAAACGTCACAACGTAACTGGGTGATTATAAAGGTGCTCTACAGGTGTCTCCGAAGGTACTTGTTGGGTTGGCGTATTTCAAGATTGTCGGAGAGGTATCTCTGGGCCCACTCAGTAATACACATCACTTAAGCCTTGCAAGCATTGCAACTAATGAGTTAGTTGCGGGATGATGTGTTACGGAACAAGTAAAGAGACTTGCCAGTAACGAGATTGAACTAGGTATTAGAAACCGATGATCGAATCTCGGGTAAGTAACATACCGATGACAAAAGGAACAATGTATGTTGTTATGCGGTTTGACCGATAAAGATCTTCATAGAATATGTAGGATCCAATATGAGCATCCAGGTTCCTCTATTTGTTATTGACCGGAGACGTGTCTCGGTCATGTCTACATAGTTCTCAAACCCGTAGGGTCCGCACGCTTAAAGTTCGATGACGGTTATATTATGATTTTATGGTTTTTGATGTACCGAAGGTAGTTCGGAGTCCCGGATATGATCACGGACATGAAGAGGAGTCTTGAAATGGTTGAGACATAAATATTGATATATTGGACGACTATGTTCGGACACTGGAATGGTTTCAGGGAGTTTCGAGCATATACCGGAGTACCGGAGGGTTACCGGAACCCCTCGGGGAGACTAATGGGCCTATTGGGCCCTAATGGAGAAGAGGAGGGGCGGCCAAAGGGCAGCCGCGCGCCCCCTAACCCCCCAGTCCGAATTGGACAAGGAGGGGGGCGATGCCCCCCTTTCCTTTCGCCTCTCTCTCCTTCCCTCTTCTCTCCTACTCCCACATGGAAATGGGGAGTCCTACCCAATGGGAGTAGGACTCCTCATGGGGTGTGCCTAGGGTGGCCCGCCCCCTCCTCCTCCTCCACTCCTTTATATACGGGGAGGGAGGCACCCCTTGGAGACACAACAATTGTTCTCTTGGATCTTTTAGCCGTGTCCGGTGCCCCTCTCCACCATAGTCCACCTCGATAATATCGTAGCGGTGCTTAGGCGAAGCCCTGCGAAGGTAGAACATCAACATCGTCACCACACCGTCGTGCTGACGGAACTCTTCCTCAAAGCTCGGCTGGATCGGAGTTCGAGGGACGGCATCGAGTTGAACGTGTGCAGAACTCGGAGGTGCCGTACGTTCGGTACTTGATCGGTCGGATCGTGAAGACGTACGACTACATCAACCGTGTTGTGCTAACGCTTCCGCTTTCGGTCTACGAGGGTACGTGGACATACTCTCCCCTCTCGTTGCTATACATCACCATTATCTTGCGTGTGCGTAGGAATTTTTTTGAAATTACTACGTTCCCCAACAGTGGCATCTGAGCCAGGTTTTATGCGTTGATGTTATATGCACGAGTAGAACACTTGTGGGCGATACAAGTCATACTACTTACCAGCATGTCATACTTTGGTTCGGCGGTATTGTTGGATGAAGCGGCCCGAACTGACATTACGCATACGCTTACGCGAGACTGGTTCTACCGACGTGCTTTGCACACAGGTGGCTGGCAGGTGTCAGTTTCTCCAACTTTAGTTGAACTGAGTGTGGCTACGCCCGGTCCTTCAGAAGGTTAAAACAACACTAACTTGACAAACTATCGTTGTGGTTTTGATGCGTAGGTAAGAATGGTTCTTGCTCAGCCCGTAGCAGCCACGTAAAACTTGCAACAACAAAGTAGAGGACGTGTAACTTGTGTTTGCAGGGCATGTTGTGACGTGATATGGTCAATACATGAAGCTATATTTTATTGTATGAGATGATCATGTTTTCTAACCGAGTTATCGGTAACTGACAGGAGCCATATGGTTGTCCCTTTATTGTATGCAATGCAATCGCCCTGTAATTGCTTTACTTTATCACTAAGCAGTAACGATAGTCGTAGAAGTAATAGTTGGCGAGACGACAATGATGCTACAATGGAGATCAAGGTGTCGCGCCGGTGACGATGGTGATCATGACGGTGCTTCGGAGATGGAGATCACAAGCACAAGATGATGATGGCCATATAATATCACTTATATTGATTGGATGTGATGTTTATCTTTTATGCATTTTATTTCCCTTTGATTGACGGTAACATTATAAGATGATCTCTCACTAAATTTCAAGATAAAAGTGTTCTGCCTGAGTATGCACTGTTGCCAAAGTTCGTCGTGCCCAGACACCACGTGATGATCGGGTGTGATAAGCTCTACGTCCATCTACAACGGGTGCAAGCCAGTTTTGCACACGCAGAATACTCAGGTTAAACTTGACGAGCCTAGCATATGCAGATATGGTCTCGGAAAACTAAGACCAAAAGGTCGAGCGTGAATCATATAGTAGATATGATCAACATAATGATGTTCACCATTGAAAACTACTATATTTCACGTGATGATCGGCTTTGGTTTAGTTGATTTGGATCACGTTATCACTTAGATGATTAGAGAGATGTCTATCTAAGTAGGAGTTCTTAAGTAATCTGATTAATTAAACTTAAATTTATCATGAACTTAGTACCTAATAGTATTTTGCATGTCTATGTTTGTTGTAGATAGATGGCTCGTGTTGTTGTTCCGTTGAATTTTAATGTGTTCCTTGAGAAAGCAAAGTTGAAAGATGATGGTAGCAATTACACGGACTGGGTCCGTAACTTGAGGATTATCCTCATTGTTGCACAGAAAAATTACGTCTTGGAAGCACTGCTAAGTGCCAAACCTGCTGCAGGAGCAACACCAGATGTTATGAACACCTGGCAGAGCAAAGTTGATGACTACTCGATAGTTCAGTGTGCCATGTTTTACGGCTTAGAACTGGGACTTCAACGTCATTTTGAATGTCATGGAGCATACGAGATGTTCTAGGAGTTGAAGTTAATATTTCAAGCAAATGCCCGGATTGAGAGATATGAAGTCTCCAATAAGTTCTATAGCTGCAAAATGGAGGAGAATAGTTCTGTCAGTGAAAACATACTCAGAATGTCTGGGTACCACAATCACTTGACTCAGCTGGGAGTTAATCTTCTGGTAGATAGTGCCATTGACAGAGTTCTTCAATCACTGCCACCAAGCTACAAAAGTTTTGTGATGAACTATAATATGCAAGGGATGAATAAGACAATTCCCGAGCTCTTCGCAATGCTAAAGGCTGCGGAGGTAGAAATCAAATAGGAGCATCAAGTGTTGATGGTCAATAAGACCGCCAGCTTCAAGAAAAAGGGCAAAGGGAAGAAGAAGGGGAACTTCAAGAAGAACAGCAAACAAGTTGCTGCTCAGGAGAAGAAACCCAAGTCTGGACCTAAGGCTGAGACTGAGTGCTTCTACTGCAAACAGACTGGTCACTGGAAGCAGAATTGCCCCAAGTATTTGGCGGATAAGAAGGATCACAAGGTGAACAAAGGTATATGTGATACACATGTTATTGATGTGTACCTTACCAGAGCTCACAGTACCACCTGAGTATTTGATACTGGTTCTGTTGCTAATATTTGCAACTCGAAATAGGTACTACAGATTAAGCGAACACTGGCTAAGGATGAGGTGATGATGCGCGTGGGAAATGGTTCCAAAGTCGATGTGATTGCCGTCGACATGCTACTTCTACATCTACCTTCGGGATTAGTTTTAGACCTAAATAATTGTTATTTGGTGCCAGCGTTGAGCATGAACATTATATCTGGATCTTGTTTAATGTGAGACGGTTATTCATTTAAGTCTGAGAATAATGGTTGTTCTATTTATATGGGTAATATCTTTTATGGTCATGCACCCTTAAAGAGTGGTCTATTTTTTATGAATCTCGATATTAGTGATACACACATTCATAATGTTGAAGCCAAAAGATGCAGAGTTGATAGTGATAGTGCAACTTATTTGTGGCACTGCCGTTTGGGTCATATTGGTATAAAGCGCATGAAGAAACTCCATACTGTTGGACTTTTGGAATCACTGGATTATGAATCACTTGGTACTTGCGAACCATGCCTCATGGGCAAGATGACTAAAATGCTGTTCTCCAGAACTATGGAGTGAGCAACTGATTTGTTGGAGATCATACATACTGATGTATGTGGTCCAATGAATGTTGAGGCTCGCGGCGGGTATCGTTATTTTCTCACCTTCAGAGATGATTTAAGCAGATATGGGTATATCTACTTAATGAAACATAAGGCTGAAACATTTGAAAAGTTCAAAGAATTTCAGAGTGAAGTTTAAAATCATCATAACAAGAAAATAAAGTTTCTACGATCTGATCGTGGAGGAGAATATTTGAGTTACGAGTTTGGTATACATTTGAAACAACGCGGAATAGTTTCGCAACTCATGCCACCCGGAACACCACAGCGTAATGGTGTGTCCGAACGTCATAATCGTACTTTACTAGATATAGTGCGATCTATGATGTCTCTTACTGATTTACCGCTATCATTTTGGGGTTATGCTTTAGAGACGGCCGCATTCACGTTAAATAGGGCACCATCAAAATCCGTTGAGATGACACCTTATGAACTATCGTTTGGCAAGAAACCAAAGTTTTCGTTCCTTAAAGTTTGGGGCTGCGATGCTTATGTGAAAAAGCTTCAACCTGATAAGCTCGAACCCAAATCGGATAAATGTGTCTTCATAGGATACCCAAAAGAAACAGTTGGGTACACATTCTATCACAGATCCGAGGGCAAGACATTCGTTGCTAAGAATGGATCCTTTCTAGAGAAGGAGTTTCTCTCGAAAGAAGTGAGTGGGAGGAAAGTAGAACTTGATGAGGTAACAGTACCTGCTCCCTTATTGGCAAATAGTTCATCACAGAAACCGGTTCCTGTGACGTCTACACCAATTAGTGAGGAAGTTAATGATGATGATCATGAAACTTCAGATCAAGTTGTTACTCAACCTCGTAGGTCAACCAGAGTAAAATCCGCACCAGAGTGGTACGGTAATCCTGTTCTGGAGGTTATGTTGCTAGACCATGACGAACCTACGAACTATGAAGAAGCGATGGTGAGCCCAGATTCCGCAAATTGGCTTGAGGCCATGAAATCTCAGATGGGATCCATGTATGAGAACAAAGTGTGGACTTTGGTTGACTTGCCCAATGATCGGCAAGCCATCGAGAATAAATGGATCTTCAAGAAGAAGACTGACGCTGATGGTAATGTTACCATCTATAAAGCTCGACTTGTTGCAAAAGGTTTTCGACAAGTTCAAGGGATTGACTACGATGAGACCTTCTCACCCGTAGCGATGCTTAAGTCTGTCTGAATCATGTTAGCAATTGCCGCATTTTATGATTATGAAATTTGCCAAATGGATGTCAAAACTGCATTACTGAATGGATTTTTGGAAGAAGAGTTGTATATGATGCAACCGGAAGGTTTTGTCGATCCAAACGGAGCTAACAAACTGTGCAAGCTCCAGCGATCCATTTATGGACTGGTGCAAGCCTCTCGAAGTTGGAATAAACGTTTTGATAGTATGATCAAAGCATATGGTTTTATACAGACTTTTGGAGAAGCCTCTATTTACAAGAAAGTGAGTGGGAGCTCTGTAGCATTTCTAATATTATATGTGGATGACATATTGTTGATTGGGAAATGATATAGAATTTCTGGATAGCATAAAAGGATATTTCAATAAGAGTATTTCAATGAAAGACCTCGGTAAAGCTGCATATATATTGGGCATCAAGATCTATAGAGATAGATCGAGACGCTTAATTGGACTTTCACAAAGCACATACCTTGACAAAAGTTTTGAAGACGTTGAAAATGGATCAAGCAAAGAAAGGGTTCTTGCCTATGTTACAAGGTGTGAAGTTGAGTAAGACTCAATGCCCGACCACTTCAGAAGATAGAGAGAGAGAGAGAGAAAATGGAAGATGTTCCCTATGCTTCAGCCATAGGCTCTATCATGTATGCAATGCTGTGAACTAGACCTGATGTGTGCCTTGCTATTAGTTTAACAGGGAGGTAGCGAAGTAATCTAGGAGTGGATCACTGGATAGCGGTCATGAACATCCTGAAATACCTGAAAAGGACGAAGGATGTGTTTCTCGTTTATGGAGGTGACAAAGAGCTCGTCGTAAATGGTTACGTCGATGCAAGCTTTGACACTGATCCGGGCGATTCTAAATCGCAAACCAGATACGTGTTTTTATTAAACGGTGGAGCTGTCAGTTGGTGTAGTTTTAAACAAAGCGTCGTGGCGGGATCTACAAGTGAAGCGGAGTACATAGCTGCTTCGGAAGCAGCAAATGAAGGAGTCTGGATGAAGGAGTTCATATCCGATCTAGTTGTCATACGTAGTGCATCGGGTCCAATGAAAATCTTTTGTGACAATACTGGTGCAATTGCTTTGGCAAAGGAATCCAGATTTCACAAGAGAACCAAGCACATCAAAAGACGCTTCAACTCCATCCGGGATCAAGTCCAGGTGGGAGACATAGAGATTTGCAAGATAGATACGGATCTGAAGGTTGCAGACTCGTTGACTAAGCCTCTTCCACGAGCAAAACATGATCATCACCAAGGCTCCATGGGTGTTAGAATCATTACTGTGTAATCTAGATTATTGACTCTAGTGCCAGTGGGAGACTGAAGGAAATATGCCCTAGAGGCAATAATAAGTTATTATTTATTTCCTTATAGCATGATAAATTTTTATTATTCATGCTAGAATTGTATTAACCAGAAACAAGATACATGTGTGAATACATAGACAAACAGAGTGTCACTAGTATGCCTCTACTTGACTAGCTCGTTGATCAAAGATGGTTATATTTTCTAGCCATAGACAAAGAGTTGTCATTTGATTAACGGGATCACATCATTGGGAGAATGATGTAATTGACTTGACCCATTCCGTTAGCTTAGCACTTGATCATTTAGTTTGTTGTTATTTCTTTCTTCATGAATTATACATGTTCCTATGAGTATGAGATTATGCAACTCCCGTTTACCGGAGGAACACTTTGTGTGCTAGCAAACGTCACAACATAACTGAGTGATTATAAAGGTGCTCTACCGGTGTCTCTGAAGGTACTTGTTGGGTTGGCGCATTTCGAGATTGGGATTTGTCACTCCGATTGTCGGAGAGGTATCTCTGGGCCCACTCGGTAATACACATCACTTAAGCCTTGCAAGCATTGCAACTAATGAGTTAGTTGCAGGATGATGTGTTACGGAACGAGTAAAGAGACTTTCCAGTAACGAGATTGAACTGGGTATTGAGATACCGACGATCGAATCTCGAGCAAGTAACATACCGATGACAAAAGGAACAACGTATGTTGTTATGCGGTTCGACCGATCAAGATCTTCGTAGAATATGTAGGTGCCAATATGAGGATCCAGGTTCCGCTATTGGTTATTGACCGGAGACATGTCTCGGTCATGTCTACATAGTTCTCGAACCCGTAGGGTCCGCACGCTTAAAGTTCGATGACGGTTATATTATGAGTTTATGGTTTTTGATGTACCGAAGGTAGTTCGGAGTCCCGAATATGACCATGGACATGACGAGGAGTCTCGAAATGGTCGAGACATAAAGATCGATATATTGGACGACTATGTTCGGACACCGGAATGGTTTCGGGGAGTTTCGGGCATATACCGGAGTACCGAGGGTTATCGGACCCCCCCCCCGGGAGACTAATGGGCCTATTGGGCCCTAATGGAGAAGAGGAGGGCGGCCAAAGGGCAGCCGCGCGCCCCTCCCCCCTGTCCGAATTGGAAAAGGAGGGGGGGGCGCCCCCTTTCCTTTCCCCTCTCTCTCCTTCCCTCTTCTCTCCTACTCCCACATGGAAAGGGGGAGTCCTACTCCCGGTGGGAGTAGGACTCCTCATGGGGCACGCCTAGGGTGGCCGGCCCTCCTCCTCCTCCACTCCTTTATATACAGGGAGGGAGGCACCCCTTGGAGACACAACAATTGATCTCTTGGCTCTTTTAGCCGTGTGCGGTGCCCCTCTCCACCATAGTCCACCTCGATAATGTCATATCGGTGCATAGGCGAAGCGCTGCGACGGTAGAACATCAACATCGTCACCACACCGTCATGCTGACGGAACTCTCCCTCAAGGCTCGGCTGGATCGGAGTTCGAAGGACGTCATCGAGTTGAACGTGTGCAGAACTCGGATGTGTCGTACGTTCGGTACTTGATCGGTCGGATCGTGAAGATGTACGACTACATCAACCGCGTTGTGCTAACGCTTCTGCTTTCAGTCTACGAGAGTACGTGGACATACTCTCCCCTCTCGTTGCTGTACATCACCATGATCTTGCGTGTGCGTAGTAATCTTTTTTGAAATTACTACGTTCCCCAACAGTTGGTACGTAAACATGCGGGTCACCGGCGGGCGGGCTCTGGAGGAGAAGGCGGCTGGCTTGGTGCGGCTGCGGCAGGCGGCAAGCCTTGCAGCGCAGCGTGGTTCGTAAGGGCCTGAACCGGGACTAAAGTGTCGGTACTAATGCCCTGTCCCTTTAGTCCCGGTTCAATCCAGAACCGGGACTGATGGGCCTCCACGTGGCCTGTGCGTGGAGCCCAGGCAGGAGACCCTTTGGTCCCGGTTGGTGGCACCAACTGGGACCAATAGGCATCCACGCGTCAGCATTTCTGTGGCTGGGGTTTTTGTTTTTTTTGAAAGGGGGGGGGGTTTGGGGGTTTTGGGGGGTTAATTTAGGTGTTCCATATATTGTGTTAGCTAGCTATAATTAATAGAGAGAAGTGTCCTCTCTTATGTCCGTGCTTGGTCGATGCTACGTACTATACATACGTATAGAGAGGACTAGACACGCTAGCTAGCTAGTAAGCAAACGAAGGAAACAGAAGATCGTCATGAACATATATGCATACAGAGAGAAGTGATATCGACCACCTCTCCTTCTCCGAGAGATTGGTCAAACAACAAGTTATCGTATATCTATCCGACACTACCGGCTACATATATACAATAATTATCTCTTAGAAATATAATCATACGGACTCATGGTCCACATAGTATTCTCCGTCTTCAGCGATCACGTGGTCAAGAAAGAATGCCGCCAATTCCTCTTGAATTGCTCGCATGCGAGCTTGTTCTAGGAGTTCATCCCGCTTCCGAAACATCTAATTTGAAGAAGGGGGTCAATACATATATATATGAATGAATGAAACTCAACACAAATGATGGTAATAAAATAAAATTGTGAATATTGTTATCTACGTACTTCATATTGTTCGTCAGAGTACCCGCCTCGCTCACAGGTCGTGTGGTGGATGGACTCGCAGACGTAATATCCACATAAATCATTCCCTTGTTCCTGCCACAACCACTTTACAAGAAATAGAGGTCAATCAAACTGATAAGCAAGAATGCTAAATGGTATTGATGAAGCTAGCGCTTGAATCACTAGGAGATGCGCGGAACATGCTACTATAGTACTTACTTTCGGGTGTCTAAATTCCAGCTCCTTCGGCAGTCCCGGAACTTTTTTGGTGAATTTTCTCCAAACCCTGCCGGACAAAGAAAACAATTACTTGATATTAGGAAATGAACAAAGTTGCTGATATGGTGGATAATGATCGATTTAACTTACTTCTTGAGGATTTCAGTCATGTCCGCATACTCCTGGGGATCTTTTCGTTTAGAGTCCAAGACGGTTACTACTCCCTGCTCAAGCCTAATCTCTAGGAGAATATAGTGGAAACTGCACACGCATTCATAACTCATCAATTACATTACTATAACCTGGACTAATATATAAGGGAAACCGAATATGCACAAGACAGTAACACTCACTTGAAGTTGTAAGGAAAGAGTATTATATCTTTGTTTTCATTTTTTTTGAATGATCGTAGCAAGTTGTCCTCGGTATCTTCCGGACGATGTTCAACCTCAGTTGCATCTATGAGATATGTGTTAACGAACCCAATATCACCGATTTGTCTTTTCTTCAATTCGGCGATCTTCAATCTGCATAATATAGTGAGGATAATTATAAATACATGTAATGAAAGAGATGAGCTATATAGAGAGACTTAATGACAGAAGTAGTAGTACTTACAGACAGTAGCAGGTGATCGTTGTTTTATCAACGGCCAATTGATTGAAAAACTAATAGAACTCCTCAAATGGAATAGGCAACAGTTCAATTCCAATGAGGTCATGCTCCGGTTTAACTCTCGCCATACAAAGTACTCCTCCCCCCAGACTCTATGCAGATTTTCAAGTACCAATCATGTAATCTTCGCATCATCGTTGTTAAAGATTTTTCATCTTTGAAGAGAGGCTTCCCGTACTCATATCTGTGTATCTGCACCTCCATGGGATCATAATGTACATCGTCGGGCAGGTAATCGTCAACATTGCCATAACCGGGCACCATCCTCGGATCGACGATGTCGCTAGGCACCTTGACCGGGGGGCACGATTGCTTCACTTGTTCGCCGAGCTGGGCAATTTGTTTCCTAGCTGCTCGTCGTTCTTTCAGCCTTTGATCACTGACTGTACTTCCCGACCGCTCCGCTTCGGCCCATGTCTTTGCAATAATGCGCTCATAGTTGCCTTTCGGCGGAGACTTGGGTGGTTTTGCCAGGGCAGCCAAAGTGCTCTTCACTTTCACCGGATCTACCTTCTCCTCCGGAGGTGGATGTCTCTTTGCTTTCAACCCTTGAAACCAGTCATCCACTTCGGTTCGTGCAATCTTCGCGTTCTCCTCCGGGGTTCTCTCGTATGGTAACTTCTGTGGACTCTTCAAAGAAGGACCGAATCTGTATGTCCTCCCGCCTCTGGTTGTACTGCTTGACGCCGGCTGAGCAGACGAAGCGGTTGTCTTCTTTACTTTCTTACGAGGCAGAGGAGAAGGACTACGACACGCCGGAGCAGCTGCCGGAGCGGCGGCGGGTCTCTTCCGCCCTTGCTGACGAGGCGGAGAAGGAGGAGGCTGGCTGCTCGGGCGCGCCGGCGCAGGCGGAGTGCCGCCACGCGCCGGAGAAGGAGCCGGCCGAGGCCCTGATCGTCACTCGCCGGAGGATGAGGCGGTGGAGGAGGCGGAGTGTCCTGACTCGCCGGAGGAGGAGGAGCAGGCGGAGGCGTCCAGTTCGGACGGTTGATGAGCTCCTTCCGCCATAGGCATGGAGTCTTCAAAGCAGACCCCAGCCGAGTCTCCCCTTCACCGGTAGGGTGGTCAAGCTGGAGGTCCTCAAATCCCTCCGTTATTTCATCCACCATCACCCTAGCATATCCTTCTGGAATCGGCCGGCAGTGAAAAGTTGCGCCGAGTTCAGTAGGATAAACAGAGCCAACAGCCGCCTTGACCTTCAAATTCATCCATTGCGTCATAAGGTGGCAATTTTGAGACTCCGTGATAGCATCCACAGGATAGCTGGCAGGAGCCGTCAAGGCATGCTCCGGCTGAAGCAGCTCGGTGGAAGCCACGCTGCTTCTATGCTGAGATGGCGGGGTAGCTTCGGGGGAAGCTTCGGCAGTACGTTTGCTGCGATTTGCTTCTCGTTCCTCTATCGCTTCTACCCTTGCTTGCAGCGCCTGCATTTGGGTCTGCTGCACTTTTTTCCTCCTCTCATGGGATTTGTAACCGCCTGCGTCCGGAAACCAAACCTTCCACGGAATGGAGCCTGGCGTGCCTCGTGTCCGTCCAGGGTGCTCAGGATTCCCAAGGGCCATTGTGAGCTCGTCGTTCTCTCTATCTGGAAAGAACTTCCCTTGCTGCGCTGCTTCGATATACTCCTTAAGCTTCCTGACTGGTATGTCCATTTGATCGTTCGTCCAAATGCACTTCCCTATTACAGGGTCCAAGGTTCCGCCAGCCCCGAAGAACCAAGTCCGGCAACGGTCTGGCTAGCTAATTGTCTCTGGTTCGATCCCTTTATCAACCAGATCATTCTCAGTCTTGGCCCACTTAGGCCGGGCTACGAGGTAGCCACCTGACCCCGTGCGATGGTGAAGCTTCTTCTTCGCAGCATTTTGCTTGTTTGTCGCCGACATCTTCTTACTCTTTTCCGATGTCTTGTGGGCCACAAATGCGGGCCAGTGATCTCTGATCTTCTCATATCTGCCCTTGAATTCTGGTGTCTCATTATTTTAGACAAACTTATTCAGCTCTTTCTTCCACCTCCTGAATAGTTCTGCCATCCTCTTAAGAGCAAACGACTTGATTAATTGCTCTTTAACTGGGTTCTCTGGATTATCCTCTGGCGGTAGGGTGAAATTTGACTTCAGCTCAGTCCAAAGATCATTTTTCTGCATATCATTGACATAAGACACCTCAGGGTCTTCTGTAGCCGGCTTAAACCATTGTTGGATGCTTATCGGGATCTTGTCCCTAACCAGAACCCCGCACTGAGCAACAAATGCGTTCTTGGTTCGGATGGGTTCAATCGGTTGGCCGTCGGGCGCGATTGCTATGATCTCAAACTTTTCATCCGAGCTCAACTTTTTCTTCGGGCCTCGTCTCTTTACCGAAGTTGTGCTCGATCCGGAGGGCTAGAAAAAAGAACAAAGACTTAATTAATATGTGTACATACCAAAACAATGAATGCATCAATCAGCTAGTAAGCACAGGCTTAGCTAATATATATACCTGGCCGGACTCGGTTCGGTCACCGGAGCCGTCATCACGGTCTCCTTCTTGCACCGACATTGGGTCACCGGAGCCGTCCTCATGTTCTTCTTCTTGCACCGGCATTAGGTCACCGTAGCTAGCTTCTTCACCCTCTCCTTCCAGACCATCGGTGTCGTTGAGAAACAACGAGACGGCATCACTTCCTTCTGCGATTATGTCCCTCAACAACGCTTCTTTTGCTTCGTCTCGGGCGGTGTCCATAGTTTCTACAAATATTTACAACATGGCAATTATTAAACAAACATGACAGATGGATATATTAGTGCCAAACGTAGAACTAGCTACCTAATCATAGTAAGGAATCATATATATTAATTAGTGGCCTCGATGCTGCTTCTCTAGGGTTTGGGGTGGCCTCGACAACGCTTCAAGGGTTTGGGGTGGCCTCGAGAACGCTTCAAGGAGGGGGTAATATCGCCCCCCCCCACGTGTTGAAGCTATCGGGAGGGGGTATATATCGACAACGACGACACTACATCTATATGTCCCTCGACGACCCTCGTTCCCGATAAAAAAGAGGAAGAAGAAGAAAAAAAAGAGGAGAAGAAAGAATAGAGGAGAAGAACTCCTCTACTCTTTCTTCTCCTCTTTTTTTTCTTCTTCCTCTTCTTTTTTTATCCTCTTCTTCCTCTCATGTTCGAGAGGATCGCCGAGGGTTCGGGAGGTTGCCTAGTGTCAAAGGATTCAACAAAACCATGTCTTCATCATTAGGCGAAAGTAACAGGTGCATGATGGTACGAAGCTCTCCAAAGTTATTTTGGAACAGAGTCCTAGATAGGATAATTCGCTTTTTGGTACAAAGTTCAGCAAGAACCTTCCAAATATCGTTATTTGGAAGGCCTTTGCTGAAATTCATACAAAAAGGCAAATTATCCTATCTGGGACACCATTCCAAAATAACTTTGGAGGACTTCGTCATGCCCTGGTTACTTCCGACTAATGATGAAGCCATGGATTTCTTCAATACTTTGACTCTAGGAAATCTCTCTCTCGACCCCTCGGTGATCCTCGACCCCTCGAACCCTCGACGACCCTGGAACCCTCGACCCCTCGGCGATCCTCTTCTTCCTCTCATGTTCGAGAGGATCACCGAGGGGTCGGGAGGTTGCCTAGTGTCAAAGGATTCAACAAAACCATGTCTTCATCATTGGGCGAAAGTAACAGGTGCGTGATGGTACGAAGCTCTCCAAAGTTATTTTGGAACGGAGTCCTAGATAGGATAATTCGCTTTTTGGTACAAAGTTCAGCAAGAACCTTCCAAATATCGTTATTTGGAAGGCCTTTGCTGAAATTCATACAAAAAGGCAAATTATCCTATCCGGGACACCATTCCAAAATAACTGTAGAGGACTTCGTCATGCCCTGGTTACTTCCGGCTAATGATGAAGCCATGGATTTCTTTAATACATTGACACTAGGAAATCTCTCTCGACCCCTCGGCGATCCTCGACCCCTCGAACCCTCGACGACCCTGGAACCCTCGACCCCTAGACGACCCTGGAACCCTCGACCCTTGATCCCTCGACCCTCTACCCTAGTTCCCGACCCTCGACCCCTCGGCGATCCTCGACACCCTCGTTCCCGATAAAAATTAAGAAGAAGAAGAAGCAGAAGAAGAAGAAGAAGAAAAAGAGTAGAAGAAGAAAGGAATAGTGGTGAAGAAGAAAAAATAGAATATATTCTATTTTCTCGTCTTCTCCACTATTCCTTTCTTCTTCTCCTCTTCTTTTTCTTCTTTTTTCTTCTTCTTATTTATTTCTCCTCTTCTTCCTCTCCTCTTCTTCTTTCTTTCCTCTTCTTATTTTCTTTCTTTCCTATACTTCTTTTCCTTCCTTCTTAATATCACTTAGCAAATTTTGCAACGATAGAGAGGGGGTGCTCCCGTGGTCTAAAATCCGTCTATGCACGATAGAAAATTCTAAAAAAATACATCTATGATCCCTCAATGTCCCCGCCTCTCTCATGAACAAAAAAAATATGTGAATTAAAAAAACATCATGTTCTATGAACAAAAAAACATCATATTTCATCCACATTCGTGCATACATCATATATGTGATCATCTATGAAAAAAACATCATATTCTATAAAAAAATCATTACATATATATATATAAACAAGCATATGTATATATAAAAAACAAGCATGTATATATATATATAACAAGCATATATATGAAAAAAATTGCAAAGGGAGGCCGCCGGTAGCCGGACCAAGCTGAGGAGGCGGGCAGGGGCGCAGGCGACTGCGAGGGCGGGCCGGGGCGGCGCGCGTCGGGGCAGGGGCGCGGGCGACGGCGACAGGGGCGGGCCGGGGCGGCGCGCGTCGGGGCAGGGGCGGGCGGCGACGGCAAGTCCGTGGCAGGGGCTCGGGGCGACGCGAGCGAGCAGGGGAGCTCGAGGCGACGGCTGGGGCGGCGAGGGCGCCGGCGCGCGGGGGCGGGACGGGGCAGGGGCAGGGCGACGGCGACGAGGAGCGTGCGGCGATGGCGAGCACGGGGCAGGGGCGCGGGGCGACGGCGACGGCGAGCACGGGCAGCCTGGCGGCGTCAGGGGCAAATGGTCGATGAGAAACTGAAAATTTCCTAAGTCCTGCTTATATACACAGAGTATTGGTCCCGGTTCGTGGCACCAACCGGGACCAATGCCCCCCTTTAGTCCCGGTTGGTGCCACCAACCGGGACCAAAGGCCAATTTTCAGCAGCCCAAAGGGCGGGAAGCGGCGGCCTTTGGTCCCAGTTGGTGGCACCAACCGGGACTAAAGGGGGGCATTGGTCCCGGTTGGTGCCACGAACCGGGACCAATGCCCCCTTTTGTCCCGGTTGGTGCCACCAACCGGGACCAATGGCCTTGTGCTGCCCCGCGCCCAAAAGTTTAGTCCCACCTCGCTAGTTGAGAGGGCTCGGGAGTGGTTTATAACCGCTGCTGCGCCCACCCTCCCGAGCTCCTCTCAACTGCGGGCTTCGGGCCTAATTTGTCACTGCTATTCCTGTGGGCCTACTGGGCCTGCTGCGGGCCTGAATCCTGGCCCATGGTAGAGTTTCTAGTCGTATTCAGGCCGTGGTGGCCCAGTAGGTGGCATTTTTTGTTGCTTTATTTATTTTTGTTTTGTTTTATGCTTTATTTTTTAATTCTTTATGCTTTTAGTTTTAGAAAAATTATAAACTTTTTGTTAATGCCATTACTTTTCAAATTTGAAAACACTTTTTTAGTTTTTTTGTTTTCTTTGTTGCTTCATTTATTTTATTTTGTGATTAACTTTACTAAAAAAATAGTTTTTTCTTGTTTTTTTATTTGTTTTTTGCATTATTTATTTTCTTTTGTTTTTTGCTTTAATTTTTAATTCTGTTTGCTTTTAGGTTAGCAAAATTATAAACTTTCTGTTAGTGCCATTAGTTTTAGAAAAATTATAAACTTTCTGTTAGTGCCATTAGTTTTCAAAGTTGAAAACACTTTTTTAGTTTTTTTGTTTTCTTTGTTGCTTTATTTATTTTATTTTGTGAATAACTTTACTATAAAAATAGTTTTTTCCTGTTTTTTTGATTTGTTTTTTGCATTATTTATTTTCTTTTGTTTTTTGCTTTAATTTTTAATTCTGTTTGCTATTAGGTTAGCAAAATTATAAACTTTCTGTTAGTGCCATTAGTTTTAGAAAAATTATAAACTTTCTGTTAGTGCCATTAGTTTTCAAATTTGAAAACACTTTTTTAGTTTTTTTGTTTTCTTTGTTGCTTTATTTATTTTATTTTGTGATTAACTTTACTATAAAAATAGTTTTTTCCTGTTTTTTTTATTTGTTTTCTGCATTATTTATTTTCTTTTGTTTTTTGCTTTAATTTTTAATTCTGTTTGCTTTTAGGTTAGCAAAATTATAAACTTTCTGTTAGTGCCATTAGTTTTAGAAAAATTATAAACTTTCTGTTAGTGCCATTAGTTTTCAAATTGGAATGGTTAAAATTTGAATTCTTCAAAAATTGTTTCAATCACAAGTTTGTGATTAACTTACTAAAAAAATGAGAATAGATGCGCTTATAGAGAAAACTTGATGCACTTCGTGTACAAAATGGACAATCACTTTCAAATGAACTCTGAAAAAGTTGAAAGTTGGGATGGTATCATAATTTCACCCACATAGCATGTGCATGTACAAAACGGACAATGGTAGCATGTTTGTGTGTTACAAAGTTGGCATGGTATCATCATAATAGTTGCGGGAGAAAGTCTTCACTTTTTCTTCGCTTGTGTCATTGGCTTATTGCGCCATAACCATGGATAATCTTCATTGTTTATCAGGATGCTTGGGTCAGCCTCGACATTGAAGGGAGGAATTTCATGAAACTTTTCATAATCTTCAGACATGTCTGTCTTGCCGTCCACTCCCAGGATGTCCCTTTTTCCTGAAAGAACTATGTGGCGCTTTGGCTCATCGTATGATGTATTCGCTTCCTTATGTTTTCTTTTTCTCGGTTTGGTAGACATGTCCTTCACATAGATAACCTGTGCCACATCATTGGCTAGGACGAACAGTTCGTCAGTGTATGCAAGATTTTTCAAATCCACTGTTGTCATTTCGTACTGTGGGTCTACCTGTACCCCGCCGCCTAACCGATTGACCCATTTGCACTTAAACAAAGGGACCTTAAAATCAGGTCCGTAGTCAAGTTCCCATATGTACACTATGTAACCATAATATGTGTCCTTTCTGCTCTCGGTTGCTGCGTCAAAGCGGACACCGCTGTTTTGGTTGGTGCTCTTTTGATCTTGGGCGATCATGTAAAATATATTCCCATTTATCTCGTATCCTTTGTAAGTCAATACAGTCAAAGATGGTCCCCTGGACAACAAGTACAACTTATCACAAACAGTGTTGTCACCTCTGAGACGTGTTTCCAACCAACTGCTGAAAGTCCTGATGTGTTCACATGTAATCCAGTCGTCGCCCTGCTCCGGGTGTTTGGAGCGCAGACTGTTCTTGTGTTCATCGACATACGGGGTCACCAAGGTAGAGTTCTGTAGAACTGTGTAGTGTGCTTGAGACCAAGAATATCCGTCCCTGCATATTATTGAGTCTCTTCCAAGCGTGCCTTTTCCAGTCAGTCTCCCCTCATACCGCGATTTAGGGAGACCTATCTTCTTAAGGCCAGGAATGAAGTCAACACAAAACCCGATAACATCCTCTGTTTGATGGCCCATGGAGATGCTTCCTTCTGGCCTAGCGCGGTTACGAACATATTTCTTTAGGACTCCCATGAACCTCTCAAAGGGGAACATATTGTGTAGAAATACGGGCCCTAGGATGACAATCTCGTCGACTAGATGAACTAGGATGTGCGTCATGATATTGAAGAAGGATGGTGGGAACACCAGCTCGAAACTGACAAGACATTGCGCTACATCACTCCTTAGCCTTGGTACGATTTTTGGATCGATCACCTTCTAAGAGATTGCATTGAGGAATGCACATAGCTTCACAATGGCTAATCGGACGTTTTCTGGTAGAATCCCCCTCAATGCAACCGGAAGCAGTTGCGTCATAATCACGTGTCAGTCATGAGACTTTAGGTTCTGAAACTTTTTCTCTGGCATATTTATTATTCCCTTTATATTCGATGAGAAGCCAGTCGTGACCTTCATACTAAGCAGGCATTCAAAGAAGATCTCTTTCTCTTCTTTCGTAAGAGTGTAGCTAGCAGGACCTTTATACTGCTCCGGAGGCATGCCATCTTTTTCGTGCAAACGTTGCAGGTCCTCCTGTGCCTCAGGTGTATCTTTTGTCTTCCCATACACGCCCAAGAAGCCTAGCAGGTTCACGCAAAGGTTCTTCGTCACGTGCATCACGTCGATGAGGAGCGGACCTCTAGGTCTTTCCAGTAGGGTAGGTCCCAAAATATAGATTTCTTCTTCTACATGGGTGCGTGTGCCTCAGCGCCATTCGGAACAGCTAGTCCACCGGGACCCTTTCCAAAGATTACGTAGTTTAAATCATTGACCATAGCAAGCACGTGATCACAGGTGCGCATGGCGGGCTTCTTCCGGTGATCTGCCCCGCCTTTGAAATGCTTGCCTTTCTTTCGACATTGATGGTTGGTCGGAAGAAATCGACGATGGCCCAGGTACACATTCTTCCTGCATTTGTCCAGGTATATACTTTCAGTGTCATCTAAACAGTGCGTGCATGCGTGGTATCATTTGTTTGTCTGTCCTAAAAGGTTACTGAGAGCGGGCCAATCGTTGATGGTCATGAACAGCAACGCCTTAATTCCTCCTGTCATTGCTCATCCCACGTACATACACTGTTTTCATTCCACAGCTGTAAAAGTTCTTCAACTAATGGCCTTAGGTACACATCAATTTCGTTGCCGGGTTGCTTAGGGCCTTGGATGAGAACTGGCATCATAATGAACTTCCGCTTCATGCACATCCAAGTAGGAAGGTTATACATACATAGAGTCACGGGCCAGGTGATGTGATTGCTGCTCTGCTCCCCGAAAGGATAAATGCCATCCGCGCTTAAAGCAAACCATAAATTCCTTGGGTCCTTTGCAAACTCATCCCAGTACTTTGTCTCGATTTTTCTCCACTGCGACCAGTCAGCGGGTGCTCTCAACTCCCATCTTTCTTTCGGTTCTCACTGTGCCATCACATCAACTTGGCATGCTCTTTGTTTTTGAACAGACGTTTCAACCGTGGTATTATAGGAGCATACTTTTGGAAATATGCCCTAGAGGCAATAATAAATTGGTTATTATTATATTTCCTTGTTCATGATAATCGTTTATTATCCATGCTAGAATTGTATTGATAGGAAACTCAGATACATGTGTGGATACATAGACAACACCACGTCCCTAGTAAGCCTCTAGTTGACTAGCTCGTTGATCAATAGATGGTTACGGTTTCCTGACCATGGACATTGGATGTCGTTGATAACGGGATCACATCATTAGGAGAATGATGTGATGGACAAGACCCAATCCTAAGCCTAGCACAAGATCATGTAGTTCGTATGCTAAAGCTTTTCTAATGTCAAGTATCATTTCCTTAGACCAGGAGATTGTGCAACTCCCGGATACCATAGGAGTGCTTTGGGTGTACCAAACGTCACAACGTAACTGGGTGACTATAAAGGTGCACTACGGGTATCTCCAAAAGTGTCTGTTGGGTTGGCACGAATCGAGACTGGAATTTGTCACTCCGTGTGACGGAGAGGTATCTCTGGGCCCACTCGGTAGGACATCATCATAATGTGCACAATGTGATCAAGGAGTTGATCACGGGATGATGTGTTACGGAACGAGTAAAGAGACTTGCTGGTAACGAGATTGAACAAGGTATCGGGATACCGGCGATCGAATCTCGGGCAAGTACAATGCCGCTAGACAAAGATTATTGTATACGGGATTGATTAAGTCCTTGACATCGTGGTTCATCCGATGAGATCATCGTGGAACATGTGGGAACCAACATGGGTATCCAGATCCCGCTGTTGGTTATTGACCGGAGAACGTCTCGGTCATGTCTGCATGTCTCCCGAACCCGTAGGGTCTACACACTTAAGGTTCGATGACGCTAGGGTTATAAAGGAAGTTTGTATGTGGTTACCGAATGTTGTTCGGAGTCCCGGATCAGATCCCGGACGTCACGAGGAGTTCCGGAATGGTCCGGAGGTAAAGATTTATATATGGGAAGTCCTGCTTTGGTCACCGGAAAGGTTTCGGGGTTTATCGGTAATGTACCGGGACCGCCGGAGGGGTCCGGGGGTCCACCGGGGGGGCCATGGGCCCCAGAGGCATACATGGGCCAAGTGTTAGAAGGCACCAGCCCCTAGGTGGGCTGGGGCACCTCCCACTAAGGCCCATGCGCCTAGAAGGGGAGAGGGGGCAAACCCTAAGGGCAAATGGGCCCTAAGGCCCATACTCCCTGCGCCTCCCTCTCCTCCCCCCTTGTGGCCGCCACCCATAGATGGGTTTGGGGCTGCCGCCCCTCTAGGGGTGGGAACCCTAGAGGGGGTGCACTCTCCTCCCCTTCCCCTATATATATGATGCCGAGGGGCTGCCCAATACAAGCGATTAGATCTCTCTCGTTGGTGCAGCCCTCCCTCTCTTTCTCCTCATATCCCGTGGTGCTTGGCGAAGCCCTGAAGGATTGCCACACTCCACCACCACCACGCCGTTGTGCTACTGCTGGATGGATTCTTCCTCAACCTCTCCTCTCTCCTTGCGGGAGCAAGGCGTGGGAGACATCATCGGGCTGTACGTGTGTTGAACGCGGAGGTGCCGTCCGTTCGGCACTAGGATCTCCGGTGATTTGGATCACGACGAGTACGACTCCATCAACCCGTTCTCTTGAACGCTTCCGCATAGCGATCTACAAGGGTATGTAGATGCACTCTCCGTCCCCTCGTTGCTAGTCTCTCCATAGATAGATCTTGGTGACACGTAGGAAATTTTTGAATTTCTGCTACGTTCCCCAACAGTGGCATCATGAGCCAGGTCTATGCGTAGTTTCTATGCACGAGTAGAACACAAAGTAGTTGTGGGCGTTGATTTTGTTCAATATGCTTGCCGTTACTAGTCTTATCTTGATTCGGCGGCATCGTGGGATGAAGCGGCCCGGACCAACCTTACACGTATGCTTACGTGAGACCGGTTCCACCGACTGACATGCACCAGTTGCATTAGGTGGCTGGCGGGTGTCTGTCTCTCCCACTTTAGTCGGATCGGATTCGATGAAAAGGGTCCTTATGAAGGGTAAATAGCAATTGGCATATCACGTTGTGGTTTTGTGTAGGTAAGAAACGTTCTTGCTAGAAACCCATAGCAGCCACGTAAAACATGCAAACAACAATTAGAGGACGTCTAACTTGTTTTTGCAGGTATGCTATGTGATGTGATATGGCCAAAAGGATGTGATGAATGATATATGTGATGTATGAGATTGATCATGTTCTTGTAATAGGAATCACGACTTGCATGTCGATGAGTATGACAACCGGCAGGAGCCATAGGAGTTGTCTTAATGACCTGCGTGTCAACATAAACGTCATGTAATTACTTTACTTTATTGCTAACCGTTAGCTGTAGTAGTAGAAGTAATAGATGATGTGACAACTTCATGGAGACACGATGATAGAGATCATGATGATGGAGATCATGGTGTCATGCCGGTGAGAAGATGATCATGGAGCCCCAAGATGGAGATCAAAGGAGCTATATGATATTGGTCACATCATGTCACTATTATTTGATTGCATGTGATGTTTATCATGTTTATACATCTTGTTTACTTAGAACAACGGTAGTAAATAAGATGATCCCTCATTAAAAATTTCAAGAAAGTCTTCTCCCTAACTGTGCACCGTTGCGACAGTTCGTTGTTTCAAAGCACCACGTGATGATCGGGTGTTTGATTCAGACGTTCACATACAACGGGTGTAAGACAGATTTACACACGCGAAACACTTAGGTTGACTTGATGAGCCTAGCATGTGTACAGACATGTCCTCGGAACACAGAAGACCGAAAGGTTGAGCATGAGTCGTATGGTAGATACGATCAACATGAAGATGTTCACCGATGATGATCGGACACGGCCTAGTTGACTCGGATCATGTAATCACTTAGATGACTAGAGGGATGTCTATCTGAGTGGGAGTTCATAAGATGAACTTAATTATCCTGAACATAGTCAAAGGGTCTTCGCAAATTATGTCGTAGCTCGCGCTTCAGTTCTATTGTTTAATTATGTTCCTAGCGAAAATTTAGTTAAAAGTTGATAGTAGCAATTATGCGGACTAGGTCCGTAAACTGAGGATTGTCCTCATTGCTTCATAGAAGGCTTATGTCCTTAATGCACCGCTCAGTGTGCTGAACCTCGAACGTTGTCTGTGGATGTTGCGAACATCTGACATACACATTTTGATAACTACGTCATAGTTCAGTTAAACGGTTTAGAGTTGAGCACCGAAGACATTTTGAAATGTCGCGAAACATATGAGATGTTTCGAGGGCCGAAATTGGGATTTCAGGCTCGTGCCCACGTCAAGAGGTATGAGACCTCCGACGATTTTCTTAGCCTGCAAACTAAGGGAGAAAAGCTCAATTGTTGAGCTTGTGCTCAGATTGTCTGAGTACAACAATCGCTTGAATCGAGTGGGAGTTGATCTTCCAGATGAGATAGTGATATTTCTCCGAAGTCATTACCACCAAGCAGCTTGAGCTTCGTGATGAACTATAATATATCAGGGATATATATGATGATCCTTGAGGTATTCGCGATGTCTGACACCGCGAAAGTAGAAATTAAGAAGGAGCATCAATTGTTGATGGTTGGTGAAACCACTAGTTTCAAGAAGGGCAAGGGCAAGAAGGGAAACTTCATGAAACGGCAAATCAGCTGCTGCTCTAGTGAAAAAACCCAAGGTTGAACCCAAACCCGAGACTAAGTGCTTCTGTAATAAGGGGAACAGCCACTGGAGCAGGATTACCCTAGATACTTGGTAGATGAGAAGGCTGGCAAAGGTCGATAGAAGTATATTGGATATACATTGTGTTGATGTGTACTTTACTAGTACTCCTAGTAGCACCAGGGTATTAGATACCGGTTCAGTTGCTAAGTGTTAGTAGCTCGAAATAATAGCTACGGAGTAAAACGGAGACTAGCTAAAGGTGAGCTGACGGTATGTGTTGAAAGTGTTTCCAAGGTTGATATGATCAAGCATCGCACGCTCCCTCTACCATCGAGATTGGTATTAAAACCTAAATAATTGTTATTTGGTGTTTGCGTTGTGCATAGACATGATTGGATTATGTCTATCGCAATACGGTTATTCATTTAAGGAGAATAACGGTTACTCTGTTTATTTGAATAATACCTTCAATGGTCTTGCACCTAAAATGAATGGTTCATTGAATCTCGATCATAGTGATACACATGTTCGTGCCAAAAGATATAAGATAGTAATGATAGTACCACCTACTTGTGGCACTGCCACTTAAGTCATATCGGTATAAAACGCATGAAGAAGCTCCATGTTGATGGATCTTTGGACCTACTCATTTTGAAAGGATTGAGACATGCGAACCATGTTTGTTGGTAAATATGCATGAAGAAACTCTATATAGATGGATCGTTTGGACTCACTTGATTTTGAATCACTTGAGACATGCAAATCATATCACATGGGCAAGATGACTGAAAGCCTCATTTTCAGTAAAATGGAACTAGAAAGCAACTTGTTGGAAGTAATACATTTTGATGTGTGCAGTCCAATGAGTGCTGAGGCATGTAGTGGATATCGTTATGTTCTTACTTCACAGATGATTTGAGTAGATGTTGAGTATATTTACTTGATGAATCACGAGTCTGAATTATTGAAAGGTTCAAGTAATTTCAGGGTGAAGTTGAAAGATCGTCGTGACAAGAGGATAAAAGATCTATGATATGATCATAGAGATGAATATCTGAATTACGAGTTTGGCACAGAATTAAGACACTGTGGAAATTGTTTCACAACTGATACAGCCTGGAACACCATAGTGTGATGGTGTGTCCGAACATCATAACTGCACCCTATTGGATATGATGCATACCATGATGTCTCTTATGGAATTACCACGATAGTTTATGGGTTAGGCATTAAAGACAACCACATTCACTTTAAAGTGGGCACCACGTAATTCCGATGAGATGACACCGTATGAACTATGGTTTAGGGAAACCTAAGCTGTCATTTCTTAAAAGTTTGGGGCTGCGACGCATATGTGAAAAAGTTTCAGGCCGATAAGCTCGAACCCAAAGCGGATAAATACATCTTCATAGGACACCCAAAACAGTTGGGTATACCTCCTGTCTCGGATTCGAAAGCAATAAGGGATTGTTTCTAGAATCGGGTCCTTTCTCGAGGAAAAGTTTCTCTCGGAAGAATTGAGTGGGAGGATGGTGGAGACTTGATGAGGTTATTGAACCATCACTTCAACTAGTGTATAGCAGGGCACAAAGAGTTGTTCCTGTGGCACCTACACCAATTGAAGTGGAAGCTTATGATATTGATCATGAGACTTCGGATCAAGTCACTCCCAAACCTCGTGGGATGACAAGGATGCGTACTACTTTAGAGTGGTACGTAATCCTGTCTTGGAAGTCATGTTGCTAGACAACAATGAACCTACGAGCTATGGAGAAGCGATGGTGGGCCTGGATTCCGATAAATGGCTCGAGGCCATAAAATCCGAGAGAGGATCCATGTATGGAAACAAAGTGTAGACTTTGACAGAACAGCTCGATGGTCGTGAGGCTGTTGAGTACAGATGGATTTTAAAAGGAAGACGGACAATGATGGTAAATGTCACCATTAAGAAAGCTCGACTTGTCGTTAAGATGTTTTTCGACAAGTTCAAGGAGTTGACTACGATGAGACTTTCTCACTCGTAGCGATGCTAAGAGTCTGTTGGAATTATATTAGCGATTACTACATTATTTATGAAATCTTACAGATAGGATGTCAAAACATTGTTTCCTCGATGTTTTTTTTGAGGAAAGGTTGTATGTGATGCAAACCGGAAGGTTTTGTCAATCCTGAAAGATGCTAATAAGTATGCAAAGCTCCAGCAATCCTTCTAGGGACTGGAGTAAGCATCTCGGAGTTGGGATGTATGCTTTGATGATGATCAAAGATTTTGGGTGTATACAAAGTTTATGAGAAACTTGTATTTCCAAAGAAGTGAGTGGGAGCACTATAGAATTTCTGATGAGTATATGTTGTTGACATATTGTTGATCAGAAATGACGTAGAATTTCTGGAAAGCATATAGGATTATTTGGAAAGTGTTTTTCAATGGAAAGCCTGGATTTAGCTACTTGAACATTGAGCATCAAGATCTATAAGGATAGATCAAAACGCTTAAATGGTACTTTCAAATGAGCACATACCTTGACATGATCTTGAAGGTGTTCAAGATGGATCGGTCAAAGAAGGAGTTCTTGCCTAAGTTGTAAGGTATGAAGTTAAGACTTAAAGCTCTACCACGGCAGAATAGAGAGAAAGGACGAAGGTCGTCCCCTATGCTTAAGACATAGGCTCTACAGTATGCTATGCTGTGTACCGCACCTGAAGTGTGCCTTGCCATGAGTCAGTCAAGGGGTACAAGAGTGATCCAAGAATGGATCATAGGACAACGGTCAAAGTTATCCTTAGTAACTAGTGGACTAAAGAATTTTCTCGATTATGGAGGTGGTAAAAGAGTTCGTCGTAAAGGGTTACATCGATGCAAGCTTAACACCTATCCGGATAGCTCTGAGCAGAGATACATGATACGTATAATGGAGCAACAATTTAGAATAGCTCCAAGTAGAACAGTTATTTGGAATAGCTCCAAATAGAACGTGGTAGCTGCATCTAGGAGATGACATAGAGATTTGTAAAGCACACACGGATCTGAAAGGTTCAGACCTGTTGACTAGAACCTCTCTCACAAGCAACATGATCAAACCAAGAACTCTTTGAGTGTTAATCACATAGTGATGTGAACTAGATTATTGACTATCGTAAACTCTTTTGATGTTGGTCACATGGCGATGTGACCTGTGAGTGTTAATCACATGGCGATGTGAACTAGATTATTGACTCTAGTGCAAGTGGGAGACTGTTCGAAATATGCCCTAGAGGCAATAATAAATTGGTTATTATTATATTTCCTTGTTCATGATAATCGTTTATTATCCATGCTAGAATTGTATTGATAGGAAACTCAGATACATGTGTGGATACATAGACAACACCATGTCCCTAGTAAGCCTCTAGTTGACTAGCTCGTTGATCAATAGATGGTTACGGTTTCCTGACCATGGACATTGCATGTCGTTGATAACGGGATCACATCATTAGGAGAATGATGTGATGGACAAGATCCAATCCTAAGCCTAGCACAAGATCATGTAGTTCGTATGCTAAAGCTTTTCTAATGTCAAGTATCATTTCCATAGACCATGAGATTGTGCAACTCCCGGATATCGTAGAAGTGCTTTGGGTGTACCAAACGTCACAACGTAACTGGGTGACTATAAAGGTGCACTACGGGTATCTCCAAAAGTGTCTGTTGGGTTGGCACGAATCGAGACTCGGATTTGTCACTCTGTGTGACAGAGAGGTATCTCTAGGCCCACTCGGTAGGACATCATCATAATGTGCACAGTGTGATCAAGGATTTGATCACGGTATGATGTGTTACGGAACGAGTAAAGAGACTTGCCGGTAACGAGATTGAACAAGGTATCGGGATACCGGCGATCGAATCTCGGGCAAGTACAATGCCGCTAGACAAAGGGAATTGTATACGGGATTGATTAAGTCCTTGACATCGTGGTTCATCCGATGAGATCATCGTGGAACATGTGGGAACCAACATGGGTATCCAGATCCCGCTCTTGGTTATTGACCAGAGAACGTCTCGGTCATGTCTGCATGTCTCCCGAACCCGTAGGGTCTACACACTTAAGGTTCGATGATGCTAGGGTTATAAAGGAAGTTTGTATGTGGTTACCGAATATTGTTCAGAGTCCCGGATGAGATCCCGGACGTCACGAGGAGTTCCGGAATGGTCCGGAGGTAAAGATATATATATGGGAAGTCCTGTTTTGGTCACTGGAAAGGTTTCGGGGTTTATCGGTAATGTACCGGGACCACCGGAGGGGTCCGGGGGTCCACCGGGGGGGGGGCCATGGGCCCAGAGGCATACATGGGCCAAGTGTGAGAAGGCACCAGCCCCTAGGTGGGCTGGGGCGCCTCCCACTAAGGCCCATGTGCATAGAAGGGGAGAGGGGGCAAACCCTAAGGGCGGATGGGCCCTAAGGCACATACTCCCTGCGCTTCCCTCTCCTCCCCCCTTGTGGACGCCACCCATAGATGGGTTTGGGGCTGCCGCCCCTCTAGGGGTGGGAACCCTAGAGGGGGCGCACCCTCCTCCCCTTCCCCTATATATATGAGGCCTAGGGGCTGCCCAATACAAGCAATTTGATCTCTCTTGTTGGTGCAGCCCTCCCTCTCTTTCTCCTCATATCCCGTGGTGCTTGGCGAAGCCCTGCAGGATTGCCACACTCCTCCACCACCACCACGCCGTTGTGCTGCTGTTGGATGGAGTCTTCCTCAACCTCTCCTCTCTCCTTGCTGGATCAAGGCATGGGAGACATCGTCGGGCTGTACGTGTGTTGAACGCGGAGGTGCCGTCCGTTCGGCACTAGGATCTCCGGTGATTTGGATCACGACGAGTACGACTCCATCAACCCATTCCCTTGAACGCTTCCGCATAGAGATCTACAAGGGTATGTAGATGCACTCTCCTTCCCCTCGTTGCTAGTCTCTCCATAGATAGATCTTGGTGACACGTAGGAAATTTTTGAATTTCTGCTACGTTCCCCAACACATACCACATCACCTTCGCAGGAACCCTCTTCCTGGGGGGCTCGCCGTCAACATCACCAGGGTCATCTCGTCTGAACTTATACCGCAATGCACCGCATACCGGGCATGCGTTCAGATCCTTGTACGCACCGCGGTAGAGGATGCAGTCATTAGGGCATGCATGTATCTTCTCCACCTCCAATCCTAGAGGGCATATGACCTTCTTTGTTGCGTATGTACTGTCGGGCAATTCTTTATCCTTTGGAAGCTTCTTCTTCAATATTTTCAGTAGCTTCTCAAATCCTTTGTCAGCCACAGCATTCTCTGCCTTCCACTGCAGCAATTCCAGCACAATACCGAGCTTTGTGTTGCCATCTTTGCAATTGGGGTATAACCCTTTTTTGTGATCCTCTAACATGTGATCGAACTTCAGCTTCTCCTTTTGACTTTCGCATTGCGTCCTTGCATCGACAATGACCCGGCGAAGATCATCATCATTGGGCACATCGTCTCGTTCCTCTTGATCTTCAGCAGCTTCACCCGTTGCAGCATCATTGGGCACATCGTCTGTTTCCTCTTGATCTTCACCAGCTCCCCCCGTTGCAGCATCACCGTATTCAGGAGGCACATAGTTGTCATCGTAGTATTCTTCTTCGCCGTCTTCCATCATAACCCCTATTTCTCCGTGCCTCGTCCAAACATTATAGTGTGGCATGAAACTCTTGTAAAGCAGGTGGGAGTGAAGGATTTTCCGGTTAGAGTAAGACCTCGTATTCCCACATTCAGTGCATGGACAACACATAAAACCATTCTGCTTGTTTGCCTCAGCCGCATCGAGAAACTCATGCAGGCCCTTAATGTACTCGCGGGTGTGTCTGTCACCATACATCCATTGCCGGTTCATCTGCGTGCATTATATATAATTAAGTGTCCAAATTAATAGAAGTTCATCATCACATTAAAACCAAAGTGCATACATAGTTCTCATCTACCAACATATAGCTCTCCAGAGCATCTAATTAATTAAACCATACATTGAAACTATGTAAAACATTTCAATGCGAAAACAAATGCGATCATAATCGCAACCAAGGTAACAATTGATCCAACGGCATAATGATACCTAGCCTCGGTATGAATGGCATATTTTCTAATCTTTCTAATCTTCAAGCACATTGCATCCATCTTGATCTTGTGATCATCGACGACATCCGCAACATGCAACTCCAATATCATCTTCTCCTCATTTTTTTTATTTTTTCCTTCAACAAATTGTTTTCTTCTTCAACTAAATTTAACCTCTCGACAATAGGGTCGGTTGGCACTTCCGATTCACATACATCCTAGATAAATAAAATCTATGTCACGTTGGTCGGCATAATTTTCATAAACAATAAATGAACCAATAGTTATAAAGATAATATACATACCACATCCGAATCATTGGCAGGACGAGGGCCGACGGGGGCGGATACCAAAACCATTGCACTATATAAGATGCAATAATAAATGTAAGAAAATGATACAAGTATCTATCTAAACATACAAGTAAGAATATTTTTCCTTTCAGAAAGAAGATAGGAACAAGAGGCTCACCACGGTGGTGTCGGTGATGAGATCGGCGCGGGTGATCGACGGCGGTGAAGACGGGGACGGGGCGTGACGGACCGCTAAATCTAGACAAATCTCGAGGAAAATGGAGCTTGGAGGTCGAGCTTCGAGAGGAGAAAGCTTAAGTAGTGTGGTTCGGGCATTACATCGAACACCTCATGTGCATAGGAGGTGAGCTAGAGCACCACAAAGCCGTCTCCCCCTCGGCCAGAGAAAAACAGAGAACTAGCGTGCTCTGCTCACGAGCGAGGGGTATATATATGCACCTCATTGGTCCCGGTTGGTGACATGAGCCGGGACTAAAGGGGAGCCTTTGGTCCCGGTTCAAGCCACGAACCGGGACCAATGGTGGTGGGCCAGGAGCAAGGCCCATTGGTCCCGGTTCATCCCACCAACCGGGACCAAAAGGTCCAGATGAACCGGGACCAATGGCCCACGTGGCCCGGCCGGCCCCCTGGGCTCACGAACGGGGACCAATGCCCACATTGGTCCCGGTTCTGGACTGAACCGGGACTAATGGGCTGACCCAGCCTGGACCAAAGCCCTGTTTTCTAGTAGTGGACGGGTCTATTTTTCTTTCCCATGTCCGGCAGCCTACTCATCGGAATGCCGGGAGCCCCGGGGTTATATTCTTCCCTCATATCTTCCCTTTGTCCGGCTACGCCGCTCATCAGAGTGGCAAAGAGGGTGCTTTGGCCGGAGGGGAAGGGGGCCTGCTTAGCTTCTGTGAAGCCAAGGCGAGGGTCGATGATAGTCTGCGCTGAAGAACCGAGCAAGTCACCGGTTGTGCAAGCCGGCGATGCATCGGCGGTGGCCTTCCTGGGAGCCAAGCGGCGGTGGCCTCCCATGTTCTACATTCCCTTGATATTGGCGGAGCCCGTCGCGGTCACGCTGGCCACCGGCTCGTCGATCTCCGCATATTTCTCCATCGACCGGGTGCGGTGCCGGCAACGTTGACGGCGGATGGCATGGCAGCTGGCCTCGTCCATGGCAGCCACGATGCCCGTTCCGCCGTGCTCCATCGTGTGCCTACATACATGGAGCAACTCGCCACTCCTCTATGACCTGGCTAGGAGCGGCAAACTTGCATAGTCAACTTAGGCAAGGGAGGTGGAGCAGCGATCTACCTCGGTCATATCCGGCAGGCTCGGCGGGCCACCCAGCCAGCTTTATGCCGGAGAGTTACTCATCTTGCTCGTCGGAAGCCATCGAAAGGGTTGAGAAAATGATGTATGGAGGAGATGGGGAGCGGAGGAGTTGTGCGATTTTTGCCCGGTGTCTGGTCTCATTTAAATAGTCAGCTGGTCGAAGGAGCTTGCCCGGCTTTGTGGTTAATGCCGACCCACTGGTGAACGACGTGTGGCCGGAGTAGATTTCTAGGCACACACACACACGGTTTTAATGTATACATTTGAATTCGACGAGAAGACATGTTCAGCCGGACGTGCAGCAAGCGGCGCGCCACTTCAATGGCCGAGCCAGTGAGAGGTCGCGTCCGCTCTGCATCAGTTTCAATGTAGATCGGCCGACAAGCAGCTGACATCGCGTGGGAACGAGCGCGGGCTAGTGAGGAAGGGTTCAGGTGGGCTAGGGTGGTGAAAATGGGTGCTGCTGCTGTCCAAACACCCGTAAAGCCCCACGTTTGTCTTTAGTTTGTGGGGGAAAGTACGTCTGGACTATCCTACAGACTAATGTAGGACTGTGTTAGATGGCACAATATGTCTGGACTACGTGGTCAGAACTGTTGCTGGTGGTTTAAGGGTTCACGTTCGAGATGAGATGTCTTAGATCCACAAAAATATATACAACAGTACTCATATTTACTCTCATATATGGAAAGCCGGACGCAGTCCTGGTTGTCCTTTCCTGCGGCCATAATTGCGCACGCCAGTATTGATCGACGCCTCGTACCTCTGCTTAACGGGCGAAACATGCATAGTCAATCGTCTTGTACCGTGTACGATAGCACATCTCAAAATATCTGATGCACTGGCCGGCCTCTTCCAATGCAGTGGAGCTAAAGTAAGGTGCAAATGCATTAAAAAGCTTAGCAACTACTCTTCATAATGCATTGGTGCTTAGTTTTTGTAGCTAAGAGCAAGTACAATAAGATTAGATAAATAGGCTATAAGAATTAGAATATTATATTTTTGTTTAGTTGGTGGAGAGAGAAGAGAAGCAGACTCTTGATTAGTAGTCGGCTGCAACACAAGACTCAAGGCGCTTTGTGAGGTTGTAAGGTTGGCTAACTAGTGCTAATAAAGTAGTACACATTTAAACTTTATGATTGTACATGCCGACTATATGGTTGGCTCTAGATTTATATGGCAACTTCTGATAGCCGACTTTTGGCTATATTATTAACTATGCTCTAAGCCTCTTTCATTTAATAATTTAACACTAAAATATCTTCATGCATTGGTTGATAGTCATTTTGCATAAATCCATGCGCTTAGCATGGGATAACTATAATGTTCTCTCTTCTTTTTAATTGTTTTGCAACATCACTTCTTTGTCTATGTGATACTCTTATCACCTGTACAACATGGAGCACCGGGAAGGGCCATGGTACTACCCATGCACCTAACATACTTTGCACATTTTAAAATGTTAAAATTTCTGAAAATAATTAGCACATTCACACAATATAAATGTAGGTTCTCACAAAATTTCAAGTCAAAAGAATTAGCACATTCACACAACATAAATGTAGATTGTCACAACATTTCAAATCAATTTTTTTTCCTAATTCTAAAACTTGAGCTTTAAATCCATATTGTTCGAGGTTAAGTGTGATCTCACTCGTAAACTAGAAGGCAAACATGTGTGATGGCAATGACTCATGACAAACATTTTATGTGGCAGAGGCAGCTGCCTGAGCGCACCAGCCAGCTGCATGCATACCATGACGCCGACTACTAATTAGCCAGATTTACCATGATTGCCGGAGGTATATCGCTCTTGGGTCCTGCTTAATGATTCTCGGCCCATCTAATATCTAAATAGTTGATTCTCACTAACTCAATTGTCTTGACGTGCAACTATGCCAACTCATTATGTCACCATACATCCACCGCTAAATTAAATTCTCTCAACATACAACTATGTCAACTTACTATATCACTATGCATGGAAAAAGGCCCATCTTTAAATGCATCATGCGTGTTACTTATATTACATAAATATTCTACAACTATATAATAATCAAATACACTAACTTATATATGCTTGAGTTTCTGTTCTTATATTGCTAATCATAATAGTAAAGTTCCATACCCTCAAATATCATAGAAACCACTGTGGCCAATTCCGGCTGCAATGCGCGAGTATATCTCTAGTTAAATCGAATTAACAGGCCAATGACTGCACGTAGAGGTAGTCTACAACACGCCTGCACAGTGACAACCCAGCTTGCTCACGCCTCGTCGCCTCCTCTCTGGATTAGCTCCATCCCCACAACGGTTCGCCGACTACTTTGGCAGTCGTAGTCTCGTAGAGGAAAAATGCACCGGAGATTCTGGGAATGGCGCAGCTCCTCCGAGTGGAAACACACGGCAATCAACAATGGCTCCCCCAAGCCATTCATGCCCACTGATTAGGCGAGGTAAGCTAAGTTCAATTATATTTTGGGATTTGAATCAGTGGACACGCATGCACACACAAATTTGTGGGATGGGAATTCACTCCTTAGAATTGGAGATTATAGTATTGTTTGTAAATTGGAGGGATATTGGAATTTGGGGGTTCAATCGTTCCAAACAGGTTCACTAAAGAAAAATTAATCTCCACTCCGTTATTGCTTGTTCTCAATACCCCTGCTAGTCTAACCATTGTTAGTTCAATCATTCAAAATCATCAAATATTAATCTGAAGTTGTTGTTATCAGAGCTAGAGGGAAGGATTATCACCAATCTTCATTTTTAGAGGGCTGAGAATTTTATGTTGTTAATTTGTATTGTGATGAATCATCGCTTCAGACCTTCAGTGACTCAAATCAAGAGGTAATTATGTGTTTCTTGATCCATAGAATTCTTTCTCCAAGTTTGAAATGTAAAGAAGCATTCTTGGCTTGCTGCAATATACAGTAGATATTTCTCAAATAGTTACCGTCAGTATTGAGGGACACACTTGAGACTTACTTTCTTCATTTGAAAAAAAATATTGGATTTTCTGGCTGCAAAGATGTTGAAAGTTTGTAAAAAGAATGATTGGAATGAAGAAGCATCTGGTACTGACTGGCTCCTAATTTTTTCTGTCTCTGCCAAATAAAACATGTGCAAGACTGAAACAATCACACATATTTATATTTTCTGAATGATAGGTCCGAAATCCCAAACGTTTCTTCTTTAGGAACCGTTTGCGATGGTCGAAACAATCACACGTCTTATTTGTCAAAATTTTCAAAGACACGTGAGATAGGTCCCTAGTCACAAAAAATTCCAATTTTTGGACTGTGTAGCCATCTGCCACGACTGCACTGCATGCATGAAGCACGCGGTCGGTCCTTCGGTCTGCATAATGACTGCTGATACACTTGTATATACACGCAGGACGGACGTTATTCTAAATAATAATACTATTCCCCCCATCGCACATATTGAATGTAATAAGATCTTCTATTATGTGATGGAGAGAGTACTATTTAGGCTACTCATAGTGGGGAGTAACATATATTGGTATCATGCATATGATACTAGTATATGATACTACCTTCATAGTGCATACTATCATAAAATAGTATTATAGATGGCCATATTTATTGACATGCATGACACAAAGTAGCATAGCATTTAACATGATATGGTATCTACCTATGTTACTCTAAGGCTGGCCATAGTGGGGATAACATAACCGGTAACATGCACTTGAAACTAGCAAACATGCTTATGTGGCACACAATTAAAGAAGAGAGAGAGGGTTAGAGTAACATAGGTAGATACCATATCATGTTAAATGCTATGCTACTTTGTGTCATCACTAGTAGAAAACAGGGCTATGGTCCAGGCCGGCTCAGCCCATTAGTCCCGGTTCAGTGTAGAACCGGGACTAATGTGGGCATTGGTCCCGGTTCGTGAGCCCAGGGGGCCGGCCGGGCCACGTGGGCCATTGGTCCCGGTTCGTCTGGACCTTTTGGTCCCGGTTGGTGGGACGAACCGGGACCAATGGGCCTCGCTCCTGGCCCATCCTCATTGGTCCCGGTTGGTGGCCTGAACCGGGACCAAAGGCTGCCCTTTAGTCCCGGTTCATGCCACCAACCGGGACCAATGAGGTGCCTATATATACCCTCGCCCGCGACCAGAGCACTCCAGTGCTCTGTTTTTCTCTGGCCGGCGAGGGGAGGGGTTTGTGGTGCTCTAGCTCACCTCCTATGCACATGAGGTGTTCGATGGAATGTCCGAGCCACACTACTTAAACTTTCTCCTCTCGAAGCTCGACCTCCGAGCTCCATTTTCCTCGAGATTTGTCTAGATTTAGCGGTCCGTCACGCCCCGTCCCCGTCTTCACCGCCGTCGATCACCCGCGCTAATCTCATCACCGACACCACCGTGGTGAGCCTCTTGTTCTTATCTTCTTTCTGAAAAGAAAAATATTCTTACTTGTCTGTTTAGATAGATACTTGTATCATTTTCTTACATTTATTATTGCATCTTATATAGTGCGATGGTTTTGGTATCCGCCCCCGTCGGCCCTCGTCCTGTCTATGATTCGGATTTGGTATGTATATTATCTTCATAACTATTGGTTCATTTATTGTTTATGAAAATTATGCCGACCAACGTGACATAGATTTTATTTATCTAGGATGTATGTGAATCGGAAATGCCAACCGACCCTATTGTCGAGAGGTTAAATTTAGTTGAAGAAGAAAACAATTTGTTGAAGGAAAAAATAAAAAAAATTGAGGAGGAGAAGATGATATTGGAGTTGCATGTTGCGGATGTCGTCGATGATCACAAGATCAAGATGGATGCAATGCGCTTGAAGATTAGAAAGATTAGAAAATATGCCATTCATACCGAGGCTTGGTATCATTATGCCGTTGGATCAATTGTTACCTTGGTTGCGATTATGATCGCATTTGTTTTCGCATTGAAATGTTTTACATAGTTTCAATGTATGGTTTAATTAATTAGATGCTCTGGAGAGCTATATATATGTTGTTAGATGAGAACTATGTATGCACTTTGGTTTTAATGTGATGATGAACTTCTATTAATTTGGACACTTAATTATATATAATGCACGCAGATGAACCGGCAATGGATGTACGGTGACAGACACACCCGCGAGTACATTAAGGGCGTGCATGAGTTTCTCGATGCGGCTGAGGCAAACAAGCAGAATGGTTTTATGTGTTGTCCATGCACTGAATGTGGGAATACGAGGTCTTACTCTAACCGGAAAATCCTTCACTCCCACCTGCTTTACAAGGGTTTCATGCCACACTATAATGTTTGGACGAGGCACGGAGAAATAGGGGTTATGATGGAAGACGGCGAAGAAGAAGAGTACAATGACAACTATGTACCCCCTGAATACGGTGATGCTGCAACGGGGGGGGGGGGGGGGGGCTGGTGAAGATCAAGAGGAACCAGACGATGTGCCCAATGATGCTGCCACGGGTGAAGCTGCTGAAGATCAAGAGGAACCAGACGATGTGCCCGATGATGATGATCTCCGCCGGGTCATTGTCGATGCAAGGACGCAATGCATTAGTCAAAAGGAGAAGCTGAAGTTCGATCGCATGTTAGAGGATCACAAAAAAGGGTTATACCCCAATTGCGAAGATAGCAACACAAAGCTCGGTACCGTACTGGAATTGCTGCAGTGGAAGGTAGAGAATGCTGTGGCTGACAAAGGATTTGAGAAGCTACTGAAAATATTGAAGAAGAAGCTTCCAAAGGATAACGAATTGCCCGACAGTACATACGCAGCAAAGAAGGTCGTATGCCCTCTAGGATTGGAGGTGGAGAAGATACATGCATGCCCTAATGACTGCATCCTCTACCGCGGTGCATACAAGGATCTGAACGCATGCCCGGTATGCGGTGCGTTGCAGTATAAGATCAGACGAGATGACCCTGGTGATGTTGACGGCGAGCCCCTCAGGAAGAGGGTTCCTGCGAAGGTGATGTGGTATGCTCCTATAATACCACGGTTGAAACGTCTGTTCAGAAACGAAGAGCATGCCAAGTTGATGCGATGGCACAGTGAGAACCGAAAGAAAGATGGGAAGTTGAGAGCACCCGCTGACGGGTCGCAGTGGAGAAAAATCGAGAGAAAGTATTGGGATGAGTTTGCAAAGAACCCAAGGAATGTATGGTTTGCTTTAAGCGCGGATGGCATTAATCCTTTCGGGGAGCAGAGCAGCAATCACAGCACCTGGCCCGTGACTCTATGTATGTATAACCTTCCTCCTTGGATGTGCATGAAGCGGAAGTTCATTATGATGCCAGTTCTCATCCAAGGCCCTAAGCAACCCGGCAACGAAATTGATGTGTACCTAAGGCCATTAGTTGAAGAACTTTTACAGCTGTGGAATGGAAACGGTGTACATACGTGGGATGAGCACAGACAGGAGGAATTTAACCTTAAGGCGTTGCTGTTCGTGACCATCAACGATTGGCCCGCTCTCAGTAACCTTTCAGGACAGAGAAACAAAGGATACCACGCATGCACGCACTGTTTAGATGACACTGAAAGTATATACCTGGACAAATGCAGGAAGAATGTGTACCTGGGCCATCGTCGATTTCTTCTGACCAACCATCAATGTCGAAAGAAAGGCAAGCATTTCAAAGGCGAGGCAGATCACCGGAAGAAGCCCGCCATGCGCACCGGTGATCACGTGCTTGCTATGGTCAATGATTTACACTACGTAATCTTTGGAAAGGGTCCCGGTGGACTAGCTGTTCCGAATGACACTGAGGGACACGCACCCATGTGGAAGAAGAAATCTATATTTTGGGACCTACCCTACTGGAAAGACCTAGAGGTCCGCTCCTCAATCGACGTGATGCACGTGACGAAGAACCTTTGCGTGAACCTGCTAGGCTTCTTGGGCGTGTATGGGAAGACAAAAGATACACCCGAGGCACGAGAGGACCTGCAACGTTTGCACGAAAAAGACGGCATGCCTCCGAAGCAGTATAAAGGTCCTGCCAGCTACGCTCTTACGAAACAAGAGAAAGAAATCTTCTTTGAATGCCTGCTCAGTATGAAGGTCACGACTGGCTTCTCGTCGAATATAATGGGAATAATAAATATGCCAGAGAAAAAGTTTCAGAACCTAAAGTCTCATGACTGCCACGTGATTATGACACAACTGCTTCCGGTTGCATTGAGGGGGCTTCTACCGGAAAACGTTCGATTAGCCATTGTGAAGCTATGTGCATTCCTCAATGCAATCTCTCAGAAGGTGATCGATCCAGAAATCGTACCAAGGCTAAGGAGTGATGTGGCGCAATGTCTTGTCAGTTTCGAGCTGGTGTTCCCACCATCCTTCTTCAATATCATGACGCACGTCCTAGTTCATCTAGTCGACGAGATTGTCATCCTGGGGCCCGTATTTTTACACAACATGTTCCCCTTTGAGAGGTTCATGGGAGACCTAAAGAAATATGTCCGTAACCGCGCTAGGCCAGAAGGAAGCATCTCCATGGGCCATCAAACATAGGATGTTATCGGGTTTTGTGTTGACTTCATTCCTGGCCTTAACAAGATAGGTCTCCCTAAATCGCGGTATGAGGGGAGACTGACTGGAAAAGGCACTCTGGGAAGAGACTCAATAATATGCAGGGACGGATATTCTTGGTCTCAAGCACACTACACAGTTCAACAGAACTCTACCTTGGTGACCCCGTATGTCGATGAACACAAGAACAGTCTGCGCTCCAAACACCCGGAGCAGTGCGACGACTGGATTACATGTGAACACATCAGGACTTTCAACAGTTGGTTGGAAACACGTCTCACAGGTGACAACATTGTTTGTGATGAGTTGTACTTGTTGTCCAGGGGACCATCTTTGACTGTATTGACTTACAAAGGATACGAGATAAATGGGAATACATTTTACACGATCGCCCAAGATCAAAAGAGCACCAACCAAAACAGCGGTGTCCTCTTTGATGCAGCAACCGAGAGTGGAAAGGACACATATTATGGTTACATAGTGGACATATGGAAACTTGACTACGGACCTGATTTTAAGGTCCCTTTGTTTAAGTGCAAATGTGTCAATTTGTTAGGCGGCGGGGTACAGGTAGACCCACAGTATGGAATGACAACAGTGGATCTGAAAAATCTTGGGTAAACTGACGAACCGTTCGTCCTAGCCAATGATGTGGCACAGGTTATCTATGTGAAGGACATGTCTACCAAACCGAGAAAAAGAAAAGATAAGGAAGCGAATACATCATACGATGAGCCAAAGCGCCACATAGTTCTTTCAGGAAAAAGGGACATCCTGGGAGTGGACGGCAAGACAGACATGTCTGAAGATTATGAAAAGTTTCATGAAATTTCTCCCTTTAATGTCAAGGCTGACCCAAGCATCCTGATAAACAATGAAGATTATCCATGGTTACGGCGCAATAAGCAAATGACACAAGCGAAGAAAAAGTGAAGACTTTCTCCCGCAATAAGCAAATGCTATGTGGGTGAAATTATGATACCATCCCAACTTTCAACTTTTTCAGAGTTCATTTGAAATGCTTTCATGTCTTATGGTTCAAAACTTTGATACTTCGAAAGTGATTGTCCATTTTGTACACGAAGTGCATCAAGTTTTTGTCGTAACCCTCTCTACTTTTTGGAACATGCTATGTGGGTGAAATGATGATACCATGCCAACTTTCAACCTTTTCAGATTTCATTTTGAAATGCTTTCCAATTTCAGAGTCATTTAGCTCAAAGAATGAATTAATAGCAAACAGAATGAACTACAAAACTTTTATGAAAATAAAAACAATCAATTAAAATATTATGTTATGATCAACAAAAATAAAACTATAATATTCTTCAATAGCAAAAAGAATATAATTTGTGTGACCTAAAATCAAACTATAAGTATTTAATTGTAAGTATAAATAAAAAATAAATAGCAAAGAAGAAAAAAAATTCTAATTTTATAGTAAAGTTATTCATAAACTAGTGATTCACACAAATTTTTAAAAATTCAAATTTAAACTATTTAAAATTTAAAACTAATGGCACTAATAGAAAGTTTATAATTTTTGTGACCTAAAAGCAAAAAGAAATCACTAAAAAACTGTAAGTATTTAGTTTTAAGTAGAAATAAAAAATAAATAGAAAAAAAATTCTAATTTTATAGTAAAGTTATTCATAAACTAGTGATTCACACAAATTTTTAAAAATTCAAATTTAAACTATTTAAAATTTAAAACTAATGGCACTAACAGAAAGTTTATAATTTTTGTGACCTAAAAGCAAAAAGAAATCACTAAAAAACTGTAAGTATTTAGTTTTAAGTAGAAATAAAAAATAAAAAACAAAAAAAATGTAGAAATAAAAAAGAAAAAACCAAAAAAAAATGCCACCTACTCGGCCTCCACGGCCTGAATACGACTAGAAACCCTACATGGGCCAGGATTCAGGCCCGCAGAAGGCCCAATAGGCCCACAGGCAAAGCAGTGTCAAATTAGGCCCATAGGCCTGCAGTTCAGAGGAGTTCGAGAGGGAGGAGGCAGCAGAGCTTATAAACTGGTGTTGGGCGCTGTCAACTAGCGATGTGGGACTAAACTTATGGGCGCGGGACAGCACAAGGGTATTGGTCCCGGTTGGTGGCACCAACCGGGACTAAAGGTGGCATTGGTCCCGGTTGGTGGCACCAGCCGTGACCATTGCCCCCCTTTAGTCCCGGTTGGTGCCACCAACCGGGACCAATGGGCTTCGCTTCCCGCCCTTTGGGCTGCCGAAAAGAGGCCATTGGTCTCGGTTCGTGGCACCAATCGGGACTAATGCCCACCTTTAGTCCCGGTTGCTGCCACGAACCGAGACTAAAGCCTCTTCTATATAAGGCCACACTTTGGAATTTTTCATTCTCATCTTGCAGTTGCCGCCCCTGACGCCGCCAGGCTGCCCCGACACCGCCCGCCCCCATCGTCGCCGTCGCCCGCGCCCATCGTCGCCGTCGCCCTCGTCCCTGCCCCGACGCGCACCGCCCCGTCCCGCCCTCGCCGTCGCCCGCGCCGGCCCCTTGCCCGACGCCCGCCGCCCCGGCTACCATCCCCGTCACCGCGTGCCGCCCCAAGCCCGCCGTCCTCGTCGCCGGACTCCAGCCGTCGCCGCCCCCCTCAAAGTGAGCCCCCCTCTCGAGTGCCACTCTTGCGCCCGAGCACCCTTGCTCCGCCCCTGCTCCATGGTCGCCGCCGCCCGAGCGCCCCGGCTCCACCCCTGCGCCCTTGCTCCGCCCCTGCTCCGCCGGCCCCGAGCGCCCGAGGAGAAGTAGAGGAGAGGAGAAGTGGAGCAGCAGCAACGCGCTGTCCACTTTTCTGAATTTTTTGGAACAGGAGGAACTTTTTTGTCCATATAGAAGGTGTTTGATGAAATGATAGATGGCTTTGGGCATTTTTGGAATTTTTAAAAAAAATTTGTGGTGAGGTACTGATGCAAGACAAAGGCGATGGCAAAATTTCAGAATTTTTGGAGAGGTTTAGAATAGGTTTTCAACAAGTTATTTGAATCCGATTCAAATTTCATTTGAATGAAATTTGAAAATTTTGAACTATGGATCAGAATATGCTAAATATGTCAAAAATGTTTTTTTATATGATGTTTTTTTTCATATATGTATTCATTTTTTATTTAGGTTGTTAATTAGTAGATATCTATTTTAGGTTAGTGTAGAGGAAAAAGTAAAATAAGGAAAAGGAAGAAAAGAGGAAGAAGGAAGAAGAAGAAGAAGAAGACGAAGAAGAAAAGGAAGGAGTGGAAAAAGGAAAATAAGAAGAGGAAGGCTTATTTTTTTTTCTTCGATCTTCTCCTCTATTTTGTTCATGGATATATGCTAAAGAAAACGAGGGGGGTGATAGATGATGATGAGGGGTAGAGAGTAGGACGAGAGGTCGAGAGGTGTCGAGGGGAGAAAAAATATGTTATCAGGGACGAGGGTCATCGAGGGGTCGAGAGAGGGATGAGGGGTCGAGAGAACTAAATAAGAAGAAGAAGAGGAGAGGAAGAAGAGGAGAAATAAATAAGAAGAAGAAAAAAGAAGGGGAAGAAGAGGGAGAAGAAGAGGAGAGGAAGAAGAGGAAGTCTTCTCCTCTATTCTTTCTTTTCTTCTTTTTTCTTCTTCTTCTTCCTCTTTATTTTATCGGGAACGAGGGTCATCGAGAGGTCGAGGAGCGGTAGAGGAGAAACCCTAAATAGAAAGTATCGTCGGTGTGAGATACATGTACCGTCGGTGTCGGACACTACACCCACATCCCACAAGTGGCGCGGGCTTCGACGCCCACGTCACTTGTGGGACGTGGATGTAGTGTCCGACACCGAAGGCCACATGTATCTCACACCCACGATACTTGCTAGCTATTTAGGGTTTCCTCTACCGAAAAGAAGAGGAGAAATAAATAAGAAGAAGAAAAAAGAAGAAAAACAAGAGGAGAAGAAGAAAGGAATAGTGGAGAAGAAGAGAAAATAGAATATATTCTATTTTCTCTTTTCTCCAATATTCCTTTCTTCTTCTCCTCTTTTTTTCTTCTTTTCTTCTTCTTCTTATTCTTCTTCTTCTTATTCTTATTAGCCGGAAGTAGAGAGAGGTTTCCTAGTGTCAAAGTATTGAAGAAATCCATGCCTTCATCATTAGCCGGAAGTAACCAGGGCATGTTGGTACGAAGTTCTGCAAAGTTGTTTTGGAATGGAGTCCCGGATAGAATAATCCGCCTTTTGGTACCAATTCAGCAAAGGCCTTCCAAATAGCGATATTCGGAAGGCTCTTGCTGAACTTTGTAACAAAAGGCAGATTATCCTATCTGGGAGTCCGTTCCAGAACAACTTTGAAGAGCTTCGTACCATCATGCACATGTTACTTTCGCCTAATGATGAAGACATGGTTTTGTTGAATCCTGAGACACTATGCAACCTCCGGACCCCTCGGCGATCCTCTCGAACATGAGAGGAAGAAGAGGATCGTCGAGGGGTCGAGGGTTCCAGGGTCATCGAGGGGTCGAGGATCACCGAGGGGTCGAGAGAGGTTTCCTAGTGTCAAAGTATTGAAGAAATCCATGCCTTCATCATTAGCCGGAAGTAACCAGGGCATGTTGGTACGAAGTTCTGCAAAGTTGTTTTGGAATGGAGTCCCGGATAGAATAATCCGCCTTTTGGTACCAATTCAGCAAAGGCCTTCCAAATAGCGATATTCGGAAGGCTCTTGCTGAACTTTGTACCAAAAGGCGGATTATCCTATCTGGGAGTCCGTTCCAGAACAACTTTGAAGAGCTTCGTACCATCATGCACATGTTACTTTCGCCTAATGATGAAGACATGGTTTTGTTGAATCCTGAGACACTAGGCAACCTCCCGACCCCTCGGTGATCCTATCGAACATGAGAGGAAGAAGAGGATAAAAAAAGAAGAGGAAGAAGAAAAAAAGAGGAGAAGAAAGAATAGAGGAGATCTTCTCCTCTATTCTTTCTTCTCCTCTTATTTTTCTTCTTCTTCCTCTTTTTTTTATCGGGAACGAGGGTCATCGAGGGACATAGATGTAGTGTCGTCGTTGTCGATATATACCCCCTCCCGATAGCTTACTATGATTAGGTAGCTAGTTCTACGTTTGGCACTAATATATCCATCTGTCATGTTTGAATAATAATTGCCATGTTGTAAATATTTGTAGAAACTATGGACACCACCCTAGACGAAGCAACAAAAGAAGCGTTGTTGAGGGACATAATCGCAGAAGGAAGTGATGCCATCTCGTTGTTTCTCAACGAAACCGATGGTCTGGAAGGAGAGGGTGAACAAGCTGGCTACGGTGACCTAATGCCGGTGCAAGAAGAAGAACATGAGGACGGCTCCGGTGACCCAATGCCGGTGCAAGAAGGAGACCGTGATGACGGCTCCGGTGACCGAACCGAGTCCGGCCAGGTATATATATTTGTTAAGCCTATGCTGACTAGCTGATTGATGCATTCATTGTTTTGGTATGTACACATATTAATTAAGTCTTTGTTCTTTTTTCTAGCCCTCCGGATCGAGCACAACTTCGGTAAAGAGACGAGGCCCGAAGAAAAAGTTGAGCTCGGATGAAAAGTTTGAGATCATAGCAATCGCGCCCGACGGCCAACCTATTGAACCCCTCCGGACAAAGAGCGCATTTGTTGCTCAGTGCGGGGTTCTGGTTAGGGACAAGATCCCGATAAGCATCCAGCAATGGTTTAAGCCGGCTACAGCAGACCCTGAGGTGTCTTATGTCAATGATATGCAGAAAAATGATCTTTGGACTGAGCTGAAGTCAAATTTCACCCTACCGCCTGAGGATAATCCAGAGAACCCAGTTAAAGAGAAATTAATCAAGTCTTTTGCTCTGAAGAGGATGGCAGAACTATTCAGGAGGTGGAAGAAAGAGCTGAATAAGTTTGTCGAAAATAACGAGACACCAGAATTCAAGGGCAGATATGAGAAGATCAGAGATCACTGGCCCGCATTTGTGGCCTACAAGACATCGGAAAAGAGTCAGAAGATGTCAGCGACAAACAAGCAAAATGCTGCGAAGAAGAAGCTTCACCATCGCACGGGGTCAGGTGGCTACCTCGTAGCCCGGCCTAAGTGGTCCAAGACTGAGAATGATCTGGTTCATAAAGGGATCGAACCAGAGACAATTAACTGGCCAGACCGTTGCCGAACTTGGTTCTTCGGGGCTGGCGGAACACTGGACCCTGTAACAGGGAAGTGCATTTGGACGAACGATCAAATGGACATACCAGTCAGTAAGCTTAAGCAGTATATCGAAGCAGCGCAGGAAGGGACGTTCTTTCCAGACAGAGAGAACGACGAGCTCACAATGGCCCTCGGGAATCCCGAGCACCCTGGACGGACACGAGGCACGCCAGGCTCCATTCCGTGGAAGGTTGGGTTTCCGGACGCAGGCGGTTACAAATCCCATGAGAGGAGGAAAAAAGTGCAGCAGACCCAAATGCAGGCGCTGAAAGCAAGGGTAGACGCGATAGAGGAACGAGAAGCAAATCGCAGCAAACGTACTGCCGAAGCCTCCCCCGAAGCTACCCCACCATCTCAGCGCAGAAGCAGCGTGGCTTCCACCGAGCTGCTTCAGCCGGAGCATGCCTTGACGGCTCCTGCCAGCTATCCCGTGGATGCTATAACGGAGTCTCAAAATTGCCACCTTATGACGCAATGGATGAATTTGAAGGTCAAGGCGGCTGTTGGCTCTGTTTTTCCTACTGAACCCGGCGCAACTTTTCACTGCCAGCCGATTCCAGAAGGATATGCTAGGGTGATGGTGGATGAGATAACGGAGGGATTTGAGGACCTCCAGCTTGACCACCCTACCGGTGAAGGGGAGACTCGGCTGGGGTCTGCTCTGAAGACTCCATGCCTATGGCGGAAGGAGCTCATCAACCTTCCGAACCGGACGCCACCACCTCCTCCTCCTCCGGCAAGTCAGGGCACTCCGCCTGCACCGCCTCCTCCTCCGGCGAGTGACGATCAGGGCCCTCGGCCGGCTCCTTCTCCGACGTGTGGCGGCACTCCGCCTCCTTCTCCGCCTGCGCCGACGCGCCCGAGCAGCCAGCCTCCTCCTTCTCCGCCTCGTCAGCAAGGGCGGAAGAGACCTGCCGCCGCTCCAGCTGCTCCGGCGCGTCGTAGTCCTTCTCCTCCGCCTCTCAAGCAAGTAAAGAAGACAATCGCTACGTCTTCTCGGTCGGCATCTAGCAGTACAACCAGAGGCGGGAGGACATACAGATTCGGTCCTTCTCTGAAGACTCCAGAGAAGTTACCATACAAGAGGACCCAGGAGGAGAACGCCGAGATTGCGCGAGAAGAAGTGAAGAAATTCTTTGAAGGGGTGAAAGCAAAGAAACATCCACCTCCGGAGGAGAAGGTAGATCGGGTGAAAGTGAAGCGCACTCTGGCTGCCCTGACAAAACCACCGAAGTCTGATTCGCCGAAAGGAAACTATGACCGCATTATTGGAAAGGAATTTGCCGAAGCGGAGCGGTCGGGAAGTACTGTCAGTGATCAAAGGCTGAAAGAACGACGAGCTGGGAAACAAATTGCCCAGCTCGGCGAACAAGCGAAGCAATCGTGCCCCCTGCTCAAGGTGCCTAGCCACAACGTCGATAATGATCCGAGGATGGTGCCCGGTTATAGCAATCTTGCAGATTACCTGCCCGACGAAGTACATTATGAACTCATGGAGGTGCAGATACAAAGATACGAGTACGGGAAGCCTCTCGTCAAAGATGAAAGATCTCTATCAAAGATGATGCGAAGATTGCATGATTGGTACTTGAAAATCTATAGAGACTCTGGGGGGAGGAGTACCTTGTATGTGAAAGTTAAAAAGGAGCATGACCTCGTTGGAATTGATCTGTTGCCTGTTCCATTTGAGGAATTCTATCAGTTTTTCAATCAATTGGCCCTCGATAAAACAACGGTCGCCTGCTACTGTCTGTAAGTAGTACTACTTCTGTCATTAAGTTTCTCTATATAGCTTAGCTCTTTCATTGCATGTATTTATAATCATCCTCACTATATTATGCAAATTGAAGATCGCCGAATTGAAGAAAAGACAAGTCGGTGATATTGGGTTCATTAACACACATCTCATAGATGCAACTCAGGTTAAACTTCATGCCGCAGCTACCGAGGCCAGCTTGCTACGATCGTTCGTAATAAATCAAAACAAAGATATAATACTCTTTCCTTACAACTTCAGGTGAGTGTTACTGTCTTGTGCGTATTCGGTTTCCCTTATATATTAGTCAAGGTTATAGTAATGTAATTCATGAGTTATGCATGTGTGTGCAGTTTCCACTATATTCTCCTAGAGATTAAGCTTGAGCAGGGAGTAGTAACCGTCTTGGACTCTAAACGAAAAGATCCCAAGGAGTATGTGGACATGACTGAAATCCTCAAGAAGTAAGTTAAATCGATCATTATCCACCATATCAGCAACTTTGTTCATTTCCTGATATCAAGTAATTGTTTTCTTTGTCCGGCAGGGTTTGGAGAAAATTCACCAAAACAGTTCCGGGACTGCCGAAGGAGCTGGAATTTAGACACCCGAAAGTAAGTACTATAGTAACATGTTCCGCGCATCTCCTAGTGATTCAAGCGCTAGTTTCATCAATACCATTTAGCATTCTTGCTTATCAGTTTGATTGACCTCTATTTCTTGTAAAGTGGTTGTGGCAGGAACAAGGGGATGATTTCTGTGGATACTACATCTGCGAGTCCATCCGCCACACGACCTGTGAGCGGGACGGGTACTCTAACGAACAATATGAAGTACGTAAATAACAACATTCACAATTTTATTTTATTACCATCATTTGTGTTGAGTTTCATTCATTTATATATATATATATATATATATATATATATGTATTGACCCCATTCTTCAAATTAGATGTTTCGGAAGTGGGATGAACTCCTAGCACTAGCTCGCATGCGAGCAATTCAAGAGGAATTGGCAGCATTCTTTCTTGACCACGTGATCCCTGAAGACGGAGAATTCTATGTGGACCCTGAGTCCGTATGATTATATTTGTAAGAGGTAATTATTGTATATATGTAGCCGGTAGTGTCAGATAGATATACGAGAACTTGTTGTTCGACCAATCTCTCGAAGAAGGAGAGGTGGTCGATATCACTTCTCTCTGTATATATGCATATATGTTCATGACGATCTTCTGTTTCCTTCGTTTGCTTACTAGCTAGCTAGCGTGTCTAGTCCTCTCTATATACGTATGTATAGTACGTAGCGTCGACCAAGCACGGACATAACAGAGGACACTTCTCTCTATTAATTATAACTAGCTAACACAATATATGAAACACCTAAATTAACCCCCAGCCACAGAAGTGCTGACGCGTGGACGCCTATTGGTTCCGGTTGGTGCCACCAACCGGGACCAAAGGGTCTCCTGACTGGGCTCTGCGCACTGCCCACGTGGAGGGCCTTTAGTCCCGGTTCTGGATTGAACCGGGACTAAAGGGGGGAGGTATTAGTACCGACACTTTAGTCCCGGTTCCTGAACCGGGACTAAAGGCCCTTACGAACCGGGACTATAGGCCCTTTTTCTACCAGTGCATGCATGTCAATAAATATGGCCATCTATGATACTATGCACTATGAAGGTAGTATCATATACTAGTATCATATGCATAATACTAGTATATGTTACTCCCCACTATAAGTAGCCTAACCCTCTCTCTCTTCTTTCACTGTGTGCCACATAAGCATGTTTGCTAGTCCCAAGTGCATGTTACCGGTTATGTTATTCCCACTATGGCCAGCCTTATGCAGCATGGACCATGAATAGCCACTACATTTATACCATTAATGCTGCTCCCTCGGTTCAAAAATACATGTCGAAGAAATGAATGTATTAAAATACGTTTAAATACATTACAAGTATTCCTGGATGGATGGCTCAAGAGGTAGACATCTTATATTTAGATATACAGCCCCCGCAAAAAATATATTTAGTTGTGCACGTAGTATATAGTATCCGTCGATCAATCAGAAGTCTTGCATGCGAGCGTACGTTGGATTTCGTGGTAGAGGAGTAATACAGTGCTGAGGATTTGCGCTTGCGATGTGGAGCGGGGATTTGGGGATACGCAATTACTTCTCCATGCCAACCACCGTACGTACGTGCCCAACACATCCTGGCGGGCTTGCATAAATCTTTGCACGCACGCGTCACTTCTCGATCTCTCGCAGAAATGAGAAACACCTGCCTACGTATACCGTACGTCGTCTACTACTACGCTACAACTCGAACAGTTAGGAGTATCCCTAGCTAGCTAAGGGACCGGCGACCGTCCGTCCTCGTCGTTGGTAAGTACATATGCGGGTCACCGGCGGGCAGGCTCTGGGGGAGGAGGCGGCCGGCGTGGTGCGGCTGGCGGCGAGCCTTGCGGCGCAGCGTGGGCACACGCAGGTCACCCCGCTCCACATCGTCAGCGCAATGCTCTCCGACCCGGCCCCGGCACCTCTAGGCATCCTCCGCGCCGCCTGTGTGAGGTCCCAGTCCCACCCCATGCAGAACAATGTGCTCGACCTCTGCCTGGACCTCGCGCTCGCCCGCCTCGCCGTGACCCGCCATGTCCACGGTGGCGACCCGGCGCCGTCGAACGCGTACGTGGCCGCACTGAGGCGGGCGGAGGCACGCCCGCGCAGCAGGGGCGAGGACAAGGTGGACCTCAAGCAGCTCGTCGTCTCGGTCCTCGACGACCCCAGCGTCGACCGCGTCTTGCGCGCGGCGGGTTTCTCAAGCTCCCAGGTCAGGGCCAGCGTCGAGAGCGTCCCCGCTTCGTCGGAGCAATCAAGCAGGACAGGTCGCGACGTCGTCGTCCCGAGTTTTCCAAATCCAGTTCCCCACATGATTAGGGCTGGAGGAGGAAAACCATCTCTCCATACCGTCCAGGACGGAAGGTAGTTTGCTTTAGTTTCACAGAATGGCGTGCATGTTTATCGGCTATTTTTTTCGTCCATGAGCTTCCTCTCTTCTTACCTTGCTAGGGCAAGATGCTTTTGCCGTGATGCTGGGGCCATTAGGGGTGCATCTTGCTTCATCCCGTGAAACTTATCAATTCTGCAGTGTCCGCCAACCGGTCTCCCTTGTATCCCTCGGCGCCTGTGTTTTCAATGTGTTTATTACGCCAAAAGCTCAAGCGTAGCCCAATTATATATGAAAAAAGAGATCCATGGAAATTAACACCTAGGATATATTTTTATAGAAGAAGCCCATCCGGACGAGATCACGGAAATTCGCTCCTGACCAGGGTCAAACCACGGTCTGCAAGGATGCACCACTGTGACCTTGGGCTATCACCCAACTCTTTTTTAGCCCAACTATGAAGCAAAGAAACATTACATGTCCACATAAGCCGATTATAACTTTCCAAATATAAGTTACTTTTTAGCCCAGCTATGAAGCAAAGAAACATTACGTGCCCACGTAAGCCGAATATAATTTATCGCACTTAAATCTTAAGTGGGACTAAAATTGCACTAGTTTACATTTGGTCTTGAAAAATATGGGCGACTGATCCCACTTTATTCAAAGTTGATTACAAAATAACTCTGTTATTACCATGCAATAACAATCTAGGACAATCAAATAGGCCACTAATTTGTCCAATTAATGTAGGTGCACGCATGCATGCAGCTTCATTATTTTGACATTTCCAAGAAATTTTGTTGGAAGTAAACGGCTATACAGTACATGCACGCTAATTTTCCCTGTTGTGTTTTCCTTGCAGTGAGTGTCCAGCTAGCAAAGCAAAGTCAGGAGCAGAGCGACCAGTAATCTTTACCAGCATCCAGCTAGACAAAACGACAGCGAGCATTCCTCCGTGGCTCCACGCCTACAAACATGAAACTGGCATCAGATTAACCTACAACGGCACCAGTCTTGAAGCAAACGTACGTATAACACATCCAGATAGATACATATATACGTGTAGTGATTATCCGATAGTCTTAAAATACCTGGCCGTAACACATGCAGGCTGCTCGTCGCCGGCCGAAGTTCACGGAGCTCAGCGCAACAAATCTGAAGATCCTCTGTGACGCGCTCGAGCTGCGCGTTCCGTGGCATGGGTGCATCGTCCCCGGCATATCGAGCACGGTGCTCCGGTGCCGATCTGGTGTGGCGAGGAAGAGGGCAGGGGATAGGCCTTCTGGTTTGCCGTCGTGGACGACAGCGACCTGGCTGCTCTTTCTAGGAAGGGACGCTGGTAGCAAGATGGTTGTTGCTCGGGAGCTCGCGAGGCTCGTCTTCGGCTCATACACTGAGTTCACCGTCCTGCGGGTGCAGGGTGACGCCGATATTCCCGCACGCAGCGGCAAGCTCGCCCTCAAGAGGCAGCGATCCCCGGACAACGGCAATGGTGGCGACCTCGGGGCGAGGCTGTTCAAAGCTGTCGGCGAGAACCCTCACCGCGTTATATGGATCGACGGCGTCGACCGACTGGACCGCGACTCGGAGACACACATCAAGAACGCCGTCGCTGGGGGAGGAATGGTGAGGGGATGCAACGGGGACGTGGTGGGCCTGGAGGATGCCATCGTAGTGCTGAGCGCCTCTGTCGTCTTGGAGTCGAAGTACGTGGCTCCATCTTCCTCCCCGAGGGTCAAGCGACACTTTAGCGGACAGAACCGTGAGGAAGGTGACACCGCGTTGATGGAAGCGAGGTCTCGTCGTCGGCATGGCTGGGATTTGAACGTTTGTGCGGTGGACGAGGAAGAGGAGGACGAAGACAGTTTGGCTTATGACGAGGGAATCATGAACGCCGTGGATGGTGTTTTCCTTTTCAACTAGCAGATAGTATTATTTTTCTCGTACCATTAGGCATTTCGAACGGCTTTGAATTGTTAGATTTCGCCTTCAGAATTTATTGTTTCGAATTAATGAGATTTTTTTTCCGGCTCCCCATTTTTATTTCAGAAAACCGGTAACATAACAATGTTTAACAGTCACTACATTTATCTTGAGTTGGTGAAGATGTTAAGCAGTGAGGAAAGCAAGTCATCTCGGGGCATCTTCAAACCTGACCCGCAAATCTCTTCGGTATATGTTTGTTTTTATGTCCTGACGTGATCACAGACATGAGGCCCGAGGGAGCTATCGAAAACTATTCACAAATTAATCCAGTTGGAAGGAGAGAGTAGAGGGGAGCCATGCATGTGGTGGGATTTGTGATCTGGTGTCCCGTTGGGAGGAGAGAGGAGAGGAGGAGCATGCATGTGAATAGAGAAAAAGAGAGGACGAGAGTTTTGATTGGTCAAATGGATGTCGAAATTCTGGCAAAGCCCCCCACATTTGTCTCTAGGATACCAGAATCCGTATGTCTGGACTGCTAAGCGGACATATTTTGCTAGATAGTAAAAGTGATCCGTACACTGTGGTCCGATTTGAGGGTCTGCTTTGAAGATGTCCTTAGTAGAGGACAGAACGCTGAACAATTGCTTGGCTCGACTCAAGTCTGAATGGATTGGAGCAGTTGTGTGGTATGGATTGTATTAGCATTACTTGAGTAATACAAATTTATGATCGTAAAAATAAATATTTAACAGTCATCACATTTACACACTCGTCCACAATATCCATCCATTTGTCCAACTAACCCCTTCGCACATGCTACTCGTGGGCTATCAGCTAGGGTTTCCTCTACCTCTCGCCGGCGCCGCCGTCAGTCCGCCTCTTCTCCTATGGTCCTAAGAGGATGGAGCTAAGGTGCACCCCGACCTTTACCGGCAAGAGGGTTTTGTTTTTGGTGTTTCTTTCAATTTTGTTAGGGGTTGTGTCATGCTTAGAAAGACAATTCAAAGGCGGCTTCTTGAATATGGAATAAGGTTCTCCCAACATAACCTATGTTCCGGCAATGCTTCTAGGATCGCCGGAGGGCTTGTAGGATTCGGTCGGCATTCGCCTTTGGTGGAGCCAGTTGGATCCGATCTACGTTCTTCAGCGTCCGTGTGTCTGCAGGTTGTATCCACTAGTAGGAAACAGGCCATCGGTCCCGGTTCCAGAGGCCCAATAGTCCTGATTCTGCAACCGGGACTAATGCCTTCCACTTTTAGTCGCGGTCGTCTCATGAACCGGGAGTAAAGGTGCTCCACGTGGCCGCTGCAGGGCACCGAGGCAGGAGGACCTTTAGTCCCTGTTCCTGACACCAACCGGGACTAAAAGACAGCCACGCGTGAGCACCTGCCTAGCGCTGGGCTTTTTTGTTTTTTGAAGGGGGGGTTATGGGTTTTTGAGGGTTTAGGGGTTTCATATTGTGTTTCCCCCTTTTCTTTTTGTGTTTACCCTTCAATTCTTTTACATTTAGGGTTTCATTTTTATTTTATGTTTTCCATTCAACTCAACGCTAGCTACTACATAAGGAATGAAGGAACCATTAATTACACAACATCGTCATCAACATATATAGTGAGAAGTGACCTCTCTTTCTCCGTGTTTGGTCGAACAACAAGTTCTCGTATATCTATTCAACGCTACTACATATAGTACACGATCATGCATATATACAATATAACATCTGTTCCGATCCCTAACATGATCTACCAAAATCGCATTGCAATTCCCGATTGTATTCTCCGTCTGTAGGTATGACGTGCTCAACAAAGAACCCCACCAATTCCTCTTGAATTCCTCATATGCGATTGTTTGGTAGGAGTTGATCCCGCTTTTGTCAGATCTAATTTAAATAAGGGGGTCAATTCTGCAACCCCCCTCTAGAGTTCCTAAATAACCTTATTCAGAAACCACCTCCCCCGACTACCTTGTTTCTTTTCCCGAAGGGGGCGAGCGAGCGAGCGTCGCTTCGGCGCCGCGAGGGAGCAAGCGAGCTCCGGTCTGCCGCCGGCTGCAGCGCCACCACCTCTTACCTGTTCCTTCCTCAGGCGCACATCGAGCGACAGCGAGCAGAGCAAGTGAAAAAGGCACCACCAGCGACCACCTCTTCACTTTCCTCTGTCGGCCCAATCTAGATCGGGATCGTGCCCCGCCGCTTGAGCCCATTCCCCTCCTACTCCGGCTGCCTGCCTATCCCGCCTTGAGCTTACTGCCTCCCTGCACCTCCCAGTGCCCCACCTCTCTCCCTGCCAGCATCGGTTCGTGCCCCACCTCTGTGCCTCCGTGCGCCACGCCTCATCCCGACCGGCCACCTTCCTCGGTTCATAGCCCCCGGTGCGCTCGCCCCCTCGCCGTCGGGCCACGCAAGCCGGGCTCGCCCTCGCTGTCTGCATCGGCCCCGCCTTGACTTCGTGGAGCCACGCGGTAGCATGAGCGCCCTGATGACTGTATGGCAGCTACCCCTGCTGCTCCGGCGATGACCACCATGAGCCTGACCATGCTCCCTAGTAAGTTGACCTGCCTGCCACAGCCGTGCACCTACAGCCACCGGTCGGCACCCCTCTTCACCAACATCCTCTCTCCGGCCTGGCTCCCATCCATGAGATCCGACTGATGGACTCGTCGTTGCCAAGCGGTGGCCTCCGCCATGCTCCTCCCACGGCGGACTCATTCTCCCCATCACCACCCAGCCAATCCCCTCCACCCTTGCCTCCAATGCCACCACTCCCTCGACCTCATACTCGGTTGGCCATGGCCATGGCGACCAAGGACGCCGACCCTCTTCCCTTGCTCCCCAAATTGCCCTGCTGCTTCCCTCTACCTCCTGGTCTGGCGCACGACTCTGACGTGGCTCCTCCCCTGCCTCTAGATCCATGGCTTCCATATCTCTGCTTCGACGGCCTTATGCAGTTAGCTTAACTGAAAAATAGAAGTTAACCCAGTCGGCCTATGTAGGTAGCTTTACCTGAAAAAATGGTGAATTTAATTTCCCTAAACTAGCCGGCTTCACTTCAGGCGTCGAGCAGCATCAACTTCCCCCCAACGCAGTTAGCATTTTTTAACTGTACATGGTTGTTCTCTCTGAAAAATACTAGTAGGCATTGGCAGCGGTTGTGTATAGTTCAACAGTTACATAGTTTATAGTTTCTAAAGTGCTCAAATTGGTTCTTTGTGTTTGTTTTTTGACTGTTACGTATAGTTTCAGCAATTAGCCATTGCGATTAAGGAATATACTTTGAGAAGAACAAATACGAGTTATAAAAAATTGTTTCATTGTGCCGTCAATGACGGGTGAGATGGCAGCACCCATGGAGTTCATTTGGTTCAGTTTCTATAGTGCAGTTAAGAGTATTAGTGCTTACAGTTATTGAGTAAAAAAGGAAAATACAAGCAATGTGAAAGAATAAGATTACGTGTGGTAGAGAGAAGTTCCTTCATTTTTTTCTAAGTGCACTGCAATACTTGTTCCTTTTTGCACCACAAGTAAAACTAGATAATTTTATGAAAATGTATCATGTCACTGTCCGTGACTCCCTCTTTTTTAAGTCCACATTTTGTTGCTGGCTCGGTTAACTCCTGGGGTTTCAGCAGTTATGTATAAAAAAACATAGAAAAACCCGAGGAAATTAACTTTGGAATTTCTGCAGTTAACTAAAAAACCCATAAAGAGTACAGTTCATTATTGAATAAAATAAAATGGCGGTTTACTTAGAAATTTGGAGCAGTTTTCCTATGTTTTGTTTAGCACAAAAAGTCTGATTATATAAGCAAAAACAACTGTTAGCTTTTAGATGTTGTGGTGGTTCACTTGGGGGGATTTGTAGCAGTTAGCGAAAACAACAGTTAGTTTTTTAAAAAACATTTTTTACTTGGAGAAACCATCAGTTAGCTAGAGTCCAGCAGTTAGCTTGTGCCTTCAGGTTCAATTCGGCTCTCCTAAAAAAATTCATGTCTAGAAACATCTTACAGAACTTTGGTTTGAAAGTGCACATGTATCAAAAGAGCACTGTATGTATAAAAAAGGTACAGTTACTTGCGGCAACCAAGTAGTTCGATGGCCGGAAACACTTGCAATCCACTTGCTAAACAAAAATTGGTACTTGGATTGCAAGGTACGTAGTAGCTTCGGTTGAGTTAACAACTAGTACTTCGTGAAGATATGCTATAAAAAGGAGTGGTTAACTTCCATTCAGTTAACATTGGTTTACTTTCAGTCCATTAACTTCACGTAGCAGTAGTACATATGACAAGATGCACGAAATTAACTAAGCAAATATGACAGTTAACTTTGGGACTTGCAGAAATTCCTAAAGAAATTAAAACAGTTCAAAGAAGAAGTTTCACTACTTAAAGAACTGGTTCTATTCGACCGGGCGGAAAATTCATCTATAAAAAAGGAAAAGTTAACTCCAACAATGCAAAGGATGCTCATGCCTCATGGTCCTCACCGACGGAGACCTCGTGCTCCCAATCGCCAGCCACCTCCACCCTTGCCTCCAGTGCCATCCTCCACCGACCTGCTTCTCCACTAGCACCGCCACTCCAGGGCCACCCCTCTCCAAGCTAACTCGTTTGCAAAAAGCTACAGGGGAGCACACCAGTGGTTCCGGATGTTCGTCAAAGAACAGCTTGGTACTGGATGCGGCTACAGTTAGCTCGTGCCAGGAAAAAGAAGAAACTCCCGTTTTTGGATAGCTATGGCATTTACTGTTATGTGTAGTTATCTGTACTAAGACAAAGGAGTTAACTTTTTGAGATGAAGCAGTTCTTTCTGCGAGTTAGCCACAATTAGCTATGAAACAATTTCCACAAGAAGTTAAAAAATATGGGGGAAAACGTCCATACTGGCAGTTAACATCGGCCGACCTGGTAGTTAACCTCGACATTCATGGCAGTTAGCGTGACCCCGGCAAAAAGAACAAAAGAAAATAAATTAGTATCTGCAGTCCTGATAGTTAACACCAAGTTAACTACCACAATCCCGACATTTAGCTATTTCAGTCCCGACAGTTAACTTGACCCCGAAAAAAAAGAACAAAGGAATAAATTAGTGTCTTCAGTCCGGCAGTTACCTTGCTCTGGATAGGGTAGTTAGCTAGTACGGTCGAGCAGTTAGGGTGTTCGTCAGTTAGCTCGACCCGGGACAAAATGTAAAAAAACAATTAGTACCTTCAGTCCTGCAGTTAACCACAATCCCCAACAGTTAGCTATTTCAATACCGGCAGTTAGCTTAATCCGGGAAAAACCATGATTTTTTTTTCTTTAGTACCATCAGTTAGCTTGATCATCATATGTCAGTTAGCTATTCCAGTCGGGTAGTTAGCGTGTACTGTAGTAGTTCGAACAAAAATGATGAAAATGACGTTTGTTTTTTGAAAACTACTCTTAAACTGTAGCGAATCTGGAAATGAGTTCTATATACCGAAGTTCGGGCTAATCCATAGCTTTCCAACAGTATATCATATGCAACATTCCGACAAATGGTTTGGAAATTTCTTTCACAAAAGCATTGAAAACTTGTTTGATGGATTTCTAGTTATTTGAATTTTGTTTAAAAACCGAATTGATTTTGGGAAAATGATCAACATGAGTTTTTTTGCTCCTTTTCAATAGCTATCCAACAGTATATCGTTTGCATCATTCCGATGAATGGTTCAATAATTATGACCAAAAAACAATGCAAAAAGATAGTGTCAGAAAAAGTCCGCCCGGCAGTTAACTAGTATAGGTATATATATATATATATATATATATATATATATATATAAACACTATTCTGATCACGGGATGAGAATAATATTCTGATCACAACCTGACCTGCCCCTCTAGTAGTACGTTGAACTTCCCTGTGAACTAGGTTGAACTTCCGCCAACATTGCCCAAATGAGGCTTGCGATATACCGTTCGAAAGCTATGTACACCAGTATCATGACCCAACTTAATTTTTTGGAAAAATGCAAACGGTTTAAGAGCAGTTTTGAAAACCATTTTTTCTTCGCACAAAAAACGTGAATCGTATTTTCGATCGCATTTCTAAACCGTTTATCAGAATGAGGCATACAATATGGTGTTGGAAAGCTGCTGCAAAACCACTCCTTCCACATGTTGAAAGTTTTCTCTAATTCCCTATGGTTAAAGAGTAATTTGAAAAAACGTAAAATTTCGTGAACCGAATAGCTGAGTTAGTTTTTTCGATGTCATTTCTAAACGGCTAATCCAATGGAGGCATATGATATGGCGTTGGAAAGCTTATGAAAATGCGCTACTTTTACATCTTGAAAGTTTTTTTCTAATTTTGAATGGTTCAAGAGTAATTTAGAAAATGATCAAATTCCTACCGAGTTTGTATTTTCGAGCTAATGTTTTAACCGTATGTCCGAACGCAGCAAATGATATGGCGTTGGAAAGCTTGAACAAATGCGAAACTTTTTTGTATGTATTGTTTCTCCCAATTCTTTACGGTTTTAAGTCAGTTTTGAAAATAGAGAAAAACGTATTTTTGCTGTAATTTCTACAAACTTTATCGGAATGGGGCAAATAATATATCGCTGAAAAGCTACGAAAAATGCGAAACTTTTTCATGTTGATGGTTTTCTCTGATTCCTAGCCGTTTTCAAGTAATTTCTAAAATGGCGGGATCATGCGTTCTGCCTTTATTGTGAAACAGATTCTTCGAAAATGCACCACGTGAAGAACCTGCACTTCTCGGCGCATGTACCTGAACTTCACTCTGTTTTTTCACGTTCTTTTTTTGCTCGTAGCTCTTCATCCACTGCTCATAACTCTCCGTCCACTCACCGGAATTGAGCAGGTGATATACGGATGGAAAGCTGCTGTAAGCACGCAAGTTTCCCGTGTTGATCATCTTTTCATACTCGAAGTGATTTTAAAAGTTTTTCATCTAAAATTCATTCAGCATAGTAGTTGAACTTCCTACTGTTTTCACATTGAACTTCTGTGATGTATTTTTGTTTGTAATTTTCTCATCCATTCGTTAGTGTTACACAAATGATATTCCTTTTGTACAAATGTCTCTCACAATAATTTTTTTTACTTTCTCCGACCGAGGACTTGAACTTACACAAATGATATTCCTATCGTTTTGAGGTAAATTAAAAAATGGCGAGATCATGATTTATGCGTTCATCGTGAAAGAAAATGCACTGTTTGAAGTAGTTAAACTTCACGGGCATGTCTGTTTGAACCTCACTCTGTTTTTGACGTGCTGTTTTTTGCACTGTGTGAAGTAGTTGAACTTCTAGGGCATGTCTGTTTGAACTTCACTCTGTTTTACTTTATTGTATTTTTCTTATACGAAACACACACCATGCAGTACATGAACTTCTGGTTATTATCACTTTGAACTTCTCTCTTGTTTGAGAGAATTATTTTAAAACCTAAAAAACAACATTTTTTATCGTATTTTGGACATCTAAATACACGGTGAACCTCTCACAAGAATTTTTTGAACTTTTCCTCACCGAGCGCTTAAACTTCTGGCAACCATTTTTATCGTTTATGAGTTGTTTTTAAAAGTACAAAAAATGGCGTTGTGTTTTTTATTTTTTGAGCAGGTAAATCCTAGGTTTTAATAAACTCCGAACTTCTCCGTTTTATACTTTTTGAGTAAAGAATTGTATTCGATTTTTGTACGGAAAAAATCGAACATGGAAATACAAGGTGAACCTCTCTCGCAAGAATTTTTTAAATTTCTTGAGCCGAGCACTTGAACTTCTAGCAACAAAACTTTTTAGCCTTTGATTTTCATTATTATTTTTAATACAAAATGCATACCGTTTAGTACGTGAACTTCTGGCGGTTATTAATCCGAACTTCTCTTGGTTACGCGAAAATATCTGAGATTTTTATAGACATTGAACCGCTCTACTTTTTTATTTGAACTTCATTGTGCCTTTTAGAAATGTGATAATTGGAGGTTTTTTTTAGAAACATCCAACTTCTTCGTTATTTCGAATTGAACTTATTGGTTTATTTTTTAGTAACCAGAAAAATCCGATTTTTCAAATCAATATCAAACTACTCGGCTTTTCCCAATTGAACTTCTTGGTTTATTCATTAGTAACTCGAAAACCTGAGTTTTTTATATACATTCGACTACTCCATTTTTTGAAATTGAACTTCTTGGTTTTAATCTTTAACATTTGGGAAAATCCAAGTTTATATGAACATTAAACAACTCCATATTTTTTTATTTTAGAATTCTTGGTGTTATTCATTAGTAACGGGAAAAGTTCTAGTTATGTAATAAATATCGAACTAATGAATTATTTAAAGTTGAACTTCTAGGTATTATTTTTAAATGAAGGAAAATCTCTTTTTGTAAACTTTTTGAACTACTCATTTTTTCAATTTGACCTTCTTGATATTGTAATAAATATCAAACTTCTCCGTTATTTAAATTTGAACCTTTAATTTTTTTTAAATGGGCAGATACCATTTTGTGTATAATTTTTGAATCGATCTGCTTTTTTATTTGAACTTCTTGGTTTATTTTTATTAAATGTGAAAATCCCAGTTTTATAATTAACAAAGAACTTCTCCGCTATTTTAATTTGAACTTCTATTTTTTAAAACAAGTGTTCAATTTTTGCTTTTTCTCTTTTTTTACTGTTCACTTTAGTTACATGATGTCTTACAATGGAACATTTTTTAAACCTTGTATTCACAAGGTTCACTTGTCACGTGATATTTTTCATGAGTTCAACTCTCTTTTCTTAGACACTGAAGGTGTTTTGGATTTTTTGAAAGCGATTTTTTTTGAACTATGAGTGACAGAAACTATGAACTTATCCCCCGCAAAACTTTTTTAGTACACCCCTCACACACGGCACACACAACAGAAATATATCCTTTTTGAAATTTGTGAATACCTGCAACTGGCGCACACATTGAACCTTCACAAGGATAAGGCTGAACTTCATTTCTACAACAAACACCGGAACAAGAGCACACAAAGACAACCCTAGGCACATAGTGCTTGAGAATTTCCATCCCTGGGCACATGGTGCTTGAGAAGGACAATGTGGAGGCGAGGAGAAACTTTCCAACATGTGTCTCTCTACCCCAAAGTTGATTTTTTTGCAAACTATGTGTTCTTTTTACCACTCGTTACGTACTAGTTTTATCTCAAAAAGTAGCTGGTTAATTATGCACATCCTTGCGAATTTTCATACATGCCGATTAGAGCAACAACAAAATTACACCCAAAAGATCACTTGTTCACTATGAAAAAAGCTCCTTTTGTTTATACCGAAGTCTTCACATGTATTACAGAAAAAATAACTCGAAAAAGCTCCATTTTCTCATGGCACTAGCACAACAATAGCTCTTACAGACATACACAAATAGTTTGTACGCAAACTTTTTGTACCCTGTTGAACACAATTTAAGTGAAGCAATGAATACACATAACAGCTGAGACAAAATGCACCATACAAGTGCAGAATCAACATATAAGAAGTAACTTCTCCCCCTTTGTTCACACAAGCGGAATTGCACAGCCTGACGCAACGAAGTTGAACAGCCTCGGCGTTGCTTACCTCTTCTTCTTTCATGGTGAGTGATTGTTGAACTCCTTGGGTAGTTGTACATGAACTTCACACAAACCAATATGTTCATAACATGAAAAACATCACACATGTACCAATCCTTTTGGGCAATGGATTGATCGCCGTATCGGCAAGCATGTGACTGTCAGCGCCCATCCTGAAGCACCTGCCATTATAATAAGCCGCCCCCCATCTTCATCTATAAAGAAACCACTCTGTTATATTTAGGGGCCAAAGCCAAACTGTTAGGTGACAATGTTCGCTGCCTGTAACTAATCAAACCCAGACGGCAGCCACAACGCTTTCTTTTATATAATCGTCGCATGCAAAGGAAGAAGACGCCTTGCGAAGCATAGTTCTGCAGCGCCAGTTTCGACCCCCCTTTTCACACAGTGATCTGCATGCGAATCAAACTGGGGCAGCAACAGTAAAATACAAGTTCTCTTCTTCTTTACAGAAGAAAACTACAGCGGGCTACTACTACGGAGGAGCGTCTGGCATTTGAGACCGGTGGCAAGCAGTAAGCTGCACCAAGAGGAGGCTGATTGCTGGTAGTACGTGCAGTGTGGACACTAGACAGGACAAGCACGCACGGCCTTGCCAGCTGCGGCTAGAAAGTAAACACGAAAGAAGAAACAACATGGACGCACGCTGTCACCCGTCCCGTCAAGTCGCCACCAGGAAAAGCTCCATGGTTGAACCTTCTCCAGGAAGGTCAAGGTGGCCCTCATGAGAAGGTCAGTGTGGTCAACCCAGACGGCACGGGGGCAGGGGAGGGGGATCCCGGCCAGCTGGGTGATGCGGCGGCCCACATCAGCTCCGGCGAGGAAGAAGGGCATGCGTGGAGAAGAGGCGTTGGGGCAGGCGAGCTCCACCGTGGCGCAGGTTTAGGAGGTTCCTCTCCAGGGCGGCGGCGAGAGGAAGAACGTGGTGGTTGCTGTGGTGAGCTCCGCCGGTGGGATTCGGTAAGAGGCCGTGGCGCGCGGGGTTTCCAGCGGGCGGTGGCGCGCGAGGTTGGCCGGTGGTGTGGTGGCGTCGAAGAGGATCTCGGAAGAGGGGGGGTGCTGTCGGCCGGTGGCGGCGCCGCCGCTGGTTGGGTGCAGGGTGGCGGGCGCGTTGCCGGTTTGGGGCAGGAGGTGCGGGAGGGAGGTGGGGGATTTGGATCGGGGGCAGGACGTGTGGGAGGGAGGTGGGGGATCTAGATCGGGGGCAGGAAGTGTGGGAGGGAGGTGGGGGATCTAGATCGGGGGAGGTGGGGTGGGTTTCCTTCTTTTGTTTTTGTTTGTCGCTGCCCGGTTCGACAGTTCGGGAACACCTCCTCGCGCCCTATATAGGCTGACCGTGATCCAAATAGTTAATCTAATCCTGGGATTAGAATAGTGCCACCCTATATATATATGAATGAATGAAACTCAACACAATGATGGTAATAAAATCAAATTGTGAATATTGTTTACGTACATCTAATTGTTGTGAAGATATGCCCCGCTCAGAGGTGGAGTGTTGAATGAACTCGCTGAAGGAAATATGCACTAGAGGCAATAATAAAGTTGTTATTTATATTTCCTTATACCATGATAAATGTTTATTATTGATGCTAGAATTGTATTAACCGGAAACTTAGTACATGTGTGAATACATAGACAAACAGAGTGACCCTAGTATGCCTCTACGTGACTAGCTTGTTAATCAAAGATGGTTAAGTTTTCTGACCATAGACATGTGTTGTTATTTGATGAACGAGATCACATCATTAGAGAATGATGCGATGGACAAGACCCATCCGTTAGCTTAGCATAATGATCGTTTATTTTTATTTCTATTGCTTTCTTCATGACATATACATATTCCTCTGACTATGAGATTATGCAACTTCCAAATACCGGAGGAACACCTTGTGTGCTATCGAACGACACAACGTAACTAGGTGACTATAAAGATGCTCTACAGGTGTCTCTGAAGGTGTTTGTTGAGTTGGCATAGATCAAGATTAGGATTTGTCACTCCGTGTATCGGAGAGGTATCTCTGGGCCCTCTCGGCAATGCACATCACTAAGCCTTGCAAGCAATGTGACTAATGAGTTAGTTGTGGGATGATGCATTACTGAACGAGTAAAGAGACTTGCCAGTAACGAGATTGAACTAGGTATAAGGATACCGACGATCGAGTCTCGGGCAAGTAACATACCGATGACAAAGGGAATAACGTATGTTGTTATGCGGTTTGACCGATAAAGATCTTCGTAGAATATGTAGGAGCCAATATGAGCATCCAGGTTCCTCTATTGGTTATTGACCGAAGATATGTCTCGGTCATGTCTACATAGTTCTCGAACCCATAGGGTCCGCACTCTTAACGTTTGACGACGATTTGTATTATGAGTTATGTGTTTTGGTGACCGAAGTTTGTTTTCGGAGTCCCGGATGAGATCACGGACATGACAAGGAGTCTCGAAATGGTTGAGTGGTAAAGATTGATATATTGGAAGGTTATATACGGACACCAGAATGGTTCCGATAAGGTTCGGGGATTTTTCGGAGTACCGGGAGGCTACCGGCCCCCAGGGAAGTTAATGGGCCTAATGGGCCATAGTGGAGGAGAGGAGGTAGGCCATGGGAGGAGGCGTGCATCCCCCTTGCCCAATTCGAATTGGACAAGGGGAGGGGGCGCGGCCCCCCTCTTTCCTTCTCGTTCTCCCTCCTTTCCCCTTTCCCCCTCTCTATTGGAAGGAAAGGGGGGCCGAATCCTACTAGGAAAGAAGTCCTAGTAGGACTCCCCCCTCTTGGCGTGCCCCCCTTGGGCCGGCCTCCTCCTCCCCCTCCTTTATATACGTGGGCAGGGGGCACCCCAAAGGCACAATAGTTGTTTCTTAGCCGTGTGCGGGGCCCCCCTCCACAGTTTACTCCTCCGGTCATACCATCATAGTGCTTAGGTGAAGCCCTGCGCGGATCACATCACCATCACTGTCTCCACATGGTCGTGCCTTCGGAACTCTCCCTCGACCCTCTACTGGATCAAGAGCTCGAGGGACGCCATCAATCTGAACGTGTGCTGAACACGGAGGTGCCGTATGTTCGGTACTTAGATCAGTTGGATCCTGAAGACGTTCGGCTACATCAACCGCGTTAACCTAACGCTTCCGCTTTCGGTCTACGAGGGTACCTGGACACACTCTCCCCATCTCATTGCTATACATCTCCTAGATAGATCTTGCGTGATCGTAGGATTTTTTTTGAAATTTCATGCTACGTTCCCCAACACTTGCAAATGTAGTATCCACATAAATTATTCCCGGGTGCCTGCAGCAAGCACTTTACGAGAATAGAGTTCAATCAAAATGATAATCAAGCATGATAATGGTATTGAAACTAGAATGAATGTGAGATGCATGGAACTAGCAAATACAACTTGCTTTGGGTGTTTAAATCGCAGCGCCTTTTTCCATTCACCCATAACCTTGCTGGTGAACTTTTTTCAAACACCGCCTGACAAAGAAAATTATTACTTGATATCAGGAAATGAACAAAAGTTGCCGATATAGTATGATTATGATTGAACTTACTTCTGGAGCATTTCACTCATGTCCGCACACTCCTTAGGCTCTTTACGTCTCGAGTCCAAGACAATTACTAGTCCCGCATCAAGCTGAGTGGCTAATAGAATAAAGTGGAAGCTCCGCATGCATAACTCATCAATTATACTTAATTACGGAAATAGTACTTACACACAATAGCAACTGACATCAGTTCCAATGATGCCTACACCAATTAGTGAGGAAGTTAATGATGATGATCATGAAACTTCAGGTCAAATTACTAGCGAACCTCGTAGGTCAAGCAGAGCACGTTCCGCACCAGAGTGGTACGGTAATCCTGTTCTAGAAGTCATGTTACTAGACCATGACGAACCTACGAACTATGAGGAAGCGATGATGAGCCCAGATTCCGTGAAACGGCTTAAGGCCATGAAATCTGAGATGGGATCCATGTATGAGAACAAAGTATGGACTTTGATTGACTTGCCCGATGATCGGTGAGCCATTCAGAATAAATGGATCTTCAAGAAAAAGACGGACGTCGATAGTAGTGTTACTATCTACAAAGCTCGAATTATCACAAAAGGTTTTCGATAAGTTCAAGGAGTTGACTACGATGAGATTTTCAAACTCGTATCAATGCTTAAAAGTCTGCCCGGATCATGTTAGCAGTTGTCGCATTTTTTGAAATTTGGCAAACGGATATCAAAACTACATTCTTTAATGGATTTATTAAAGAAGAGTTGCATATGATGCAACCAAAAGGTTTTGTCAAAGGTGCTAACAAAGTGTGCAAGCTCCAGTGATCCATCTATGGACTGGTGCAAGCATCTCGGAGTTAGAATATACGCATTGATGAGTTGATCAAAGCATATAGTTTTATACAGACTTTGGAGAAGCCTATATTTACAAGAAAGTGAGTGGAAGCTCTGTAGCATTTCTGATATTATATGTTGATGACATATTATTGATCAGAAATGATACTGAATTTCTGGATAGCATAAAAGGATACTAGAATAAGAATTTTTCAAAGAAAGACCTCGGTGAAGCTGCTTAAATTGGGCATCAAGATCTATAGAGATAGATCAAGACGCTTGATAAGATTTTTCAATGAGTACATACCTTGACAAGATTTTTGAAGTAGTTGAAAATGGAACAGTCAAAGAAGGAATTCTTGCCTGTATTACAAGGTGTAAAGTTGAGTAAAGACTCAAAACCCGACCACGACAGAAAATAGAGAGAGAATGGAAATTCATTCCCTATGCCTCAGTCATAGGTTCTATAAAGTATTCTATGCCGTGTACCAGACCTATTGTGTACCTCACCATAAAGTTTGGCAAGAGGGTACGAAATGTTGGGGAACATAGCAGAATTTTAAAATTTTCTACGCATCACCAAGATCAATCTATGGAGTCATCCAGCAACGAGGGAAAGAGGAGTGCATCTACATACCCTTGTAGATCACAAGTGGAACCGTTCAAGAGAACGAGGTTGATGGAGTCGTACTCGTCGTGATCCAAATCACCAAAGATCCTAGCGCCGAACGGACGGCACCTTCGCGTTCAACACACGTACGGAGCGAGGACGTCTCCCGCGCCTTGATCTAGCAAGGAGGAGGGAGAGGTTGAGGAAGAGGGCTCCAACAGCAGCATGATGGCGTGGTGGTGGTGAAGCTGCAGTACTCCAGCAGGGCTTCCCCAAGCTCTTACGGAGGAGGAGAGGTGTTGGGGAGGGGAGGAGCTGCGCCTTGGATGTTGTGTGCAGCCCTCCCCTTGCCCCTCTATTTATAGGGGAAGGAGGAAGGGGGCCGGCCCCCTCTAGATGAGATCTAGAGGGGGGGCGGCGGCCAAGGGGAGGGGGCTTGCCCCCCAAGAAAGGGGGGCGCCCCCTTTACGGTTCCCCCCAACCCTAGGCGCATGGGCCCAAGGGGGGGGATGCGGCCAGCCCATGTAGGGCTGGTTCCCTTTCCTCTACAGCCCATTAGGCCCTCCGAGAGAGGTGGCCCCTCCCGGTGGACCCCCGGAACCCCTCCGGTGGCCCCGGTACAATACCGATATGCCCCCGAACCTTTCCGGTGATCGGATGACAACTTCCTACATATAAATCTTCACCTCCGGACCATTCCGGAACTCCTCATGATGTCCGGGATCTCATCCGGGACTCTGAACAACATTCGGTAATCACATACAAGTCTTCCTAACAACCCTAGCGTCACCGAACCTTAAGTGTGTAGACCCTACGGGTTCGGGAGACATGCAGACATGACCGAGACGACTCTCCGATCAATAACCAACAGCGGGATCTGGATACCCATGTTGGCTCCCACATGCTCCTCGATGATCTCATCGGATGAACCACGATGTCGAGGATTCAATCAATCTGTATACAATTCTCTTTGTCAATGGGTACGTTACTTGCCCGAGACTCGATCGTCGGTATCCCAATACCTTGTTCAGTCTCGTTACCGGCAAGTCACTTTACTCGTACCGTAATGCATGATCCTGTGAGCAACCACTTCATCACATTGAGCTCATTATGATGATGCATTACTGAGTGGGCCCAGAGATACCTCTCCGTCATACAGAGTGACAAATCCCAGTCTCGATTCGTGCCAACCCAACAGACACTTTCGGAGATACCTGTAATGTACCTTTATAGTCACCCAGTTACGTTGTGACGTTTGGCACACCCAAGTCACTCCTACGGTATCCGGGAGTTGCACAATCTCATGGTCTAAGGAAATGATACTTGACATTCAGAAAAGCTACAACAAACGAACTACACGATCTTTGAGCTATGCTTAGGATTGGGTCTTGTCCATCACATCATTCTCCTAATGATGTGATCCCGTTATCAATGACATCCAATGTCCATAGTCAGGAAACCATGACTATCCTTTGATCAACGAGCTAGTCAACTATAGGTTCACTAGGGACGTGTTGTGGTCTATGTATTCACACATGTATTACGATTTCCGGATAACACAATTATAGCATGAACAATAGACAATTGTCATGAACAAAGAAATACAATAATAACCATTTTATTATTGCCTTTAGGGCATATTTCCAACAGTCTCCCACTTGCACTAGAGTCAATATTCTAGTTACATTGTGATGAATCGAACACCCATGCAGTTCTGGTGTTGATCATGTTTTGCTCTAGGGAGAGGTTTAGTCAACGGACGTGCCACATTCAGGTCCGTATGTACTTTACAAATCTCTATGTCTCCATTTTGAACACTTTCACGAATGGAGTTGAAGCGACGCTTGATATGCCTGGTCTTCCTGTGAAACCTGGGCTCCTTGGCAAGGGCAATAGCTCCAGTGTTGTCACAAAAGAGAGTCATCGGGCCCGACGCATTGGGTATGACTCCAAGGTCGGTAATGAACTCCTTCACCCAGACTGCTTCTTGTGCTTCCTCCAAGGCTGCCATGTACTCCACTTCACATGTAGATCCCGCCACAACGCTTTGCTTGCAACTGCACCAGCTTACTGCCCCACAATTCAAAATATACATGTATCCTCTTTGTGACTTAGAGTCATCCAGATCTGTGTCGAAGCTAGCATCGACGTAACCCTTTACGAAGAGCTCTTCGTCACCTCCATATACTAGAAACATTTCCTTAGTCCTTTTCAGGTACTTCAGGATATTCTTGACCGATGTCCAGTGTTCCATGCCAGGATTACTTTGGTACCTTCCTACCAAACTTACGGCAAGGTTTACATCAGGTCTGGTACACAGCATAGCATACATGATAGACCCTATGGCCGAGGCATAGGGGACGACACTCATCTTTTCTCTATCTTCTACCGTGGTCGGGCATTGAGCCGTGCTCAATCTCGTACCTTGCAATACAGGCAAGAACCCCTTCTTTGACTGATCCATTTTGAACTTCTTCAATATCTTGTCAAGGTACGTACTCTGTGAAAGACCAATGAGGCATCTCGATCTATCTCTATAGATCTTGATGCCTAATATATAAGCAGCTTCTCCAAGGTCCTTCATTGAAAAACACTTGTTCAAGTAGGCCTTTATGCTTTCGAAGAATTCTATATCATTTCCCATCAACAGAATGTCATCCACATACAATATGAGAAATGCTACAGAGCTCCCACTCACTTTCTTGTAAATGCAGGCTTCTCCATAAGTCTGCATAAACCCAAACGCTTTGATCATCTCATCAAAACAAATGTTCCAACTCCGAGATGCTTGCACCAGCCCATAAATCGAGCGTTGGAGCTTGCACACCTTGTCAGCAGTCTTAGGATCGACAAAACCTTCCGGCTGCATCATATACAATTCTTCCTTAAGGAAACCATTAAGGAAAGCCGTTTTGACGTCCATTTGTCATATCTCATAATAATAGAATGCGGCAATTGCTAACATGATTCAGACGGACTTCAGCTTCGCTACGGGTGATAAAGTCTCATCATAGTCAACACCTTGAACTTGTCAATAACCCTTAGCGACAAGCCGAGCTTTATAGATGTCACATTACCATCCGCGTCTGTCTTCTTCTTAAAGATCCATTTATTTTCTATGGCTCGCCGATCAACGGGCAAGTCAGTCAAAGTCCACACTTCGTTTTCATACATGGATCCTATCTCGGATTTCATGGCTTCCAGCCATTTGTCGGAATCCGGGCCCACCATCGCTTCTTCATAGTTCGAAGGTTCACCCTTGTCTAACAACATGATTTCCAAGACAGGGTTGCCATACCACTCTGGTGCGGAACGTGTCCTTGTAGACCTACGAAGTTCAGTAGCAACTTGATCTGAAGTTTCATGATCATCATCATTAAATTCCTCTCTAGTCGGTGTAGGCACCTCAGGAACATTTTCTTGAGCTGCGCCACTTACCGGTTCAAGAGGTAAAACTTCATCAAGTTCTACATTCCTCCCACTTATTTCTTTCGAGAGAAACTCTTTCTCTAGAAAGGACCAATTCTTGGCAACAAAGATCTTGCCTTCGGATCTGAGGTAGAAGGTATACCCAACAATTTCTTTAGGGTATCCTATGAAGACGCATTTTTCTGACTTGGGTTCGAGCTTTTCAGGTTGAAGTTTCTTGACATAAGCATCGCATCCCCAAACTTTTAGAAACGACAGCTTAGGTTTCTTCCCAAACCATAATTCATACGGTGTCGTCTCAACGGATTTTGATGGAGCCCTATTTAAAGTGAATGCGGCAGTCTCTAAAGCATAGCCCCAAAATGACAGCGGTAAATTGGTAAGAGACATCATAGATCGCACCACATCTAATAGAGTGTGATTACGATGTTCGGACACACCATTACGCTGAGGTGTTCCAGGCGGCGTGAGTTGTGAAACTATTCCACATTTTCTTAAGTGTGTGCCAAATTCGTGACTCAAGTATTCTCCCCCACGATCTGATTGCAATAACTTGATTTTCCTATCACGTTGATTCTCAACCTCACTGTGAAATTCCTTGAACTTTTCAAAGGTCTCAGACTTGTGTTTCATTAAGTAGACATACCCATATCTACTCAAGTCATCGGTGAGGGTGAGAACATAACGATAGCCACCGCGAGCCTCAACACTCATTGGACCACACACATCAGTATGTATGATTTCCAATAAGTTTGTTGCTCGCTCCATTGTTCCTAAGAACGGAGTCTTGGTCATTTTACCCATGAGGCATGGTTCGCACGTGTCAAATGATTCGTAATCAAGAGACTCTAAAAGTCCATCTGCATGGAGCTTCTTCATGCGTTTGACACCTATGTGACCAAGGCGGCAGTGCCACAAGTATGTGGGACTATCATTATCAACCTTACATCTTTTGGTATTCACACTATGAATATGTGTAGCATTACGCTCGAGATTCATTAAGAATAAACCATTCACCATCGGAGCATATATCTCTCATATAAATAGAACAACCATTATTCTCGGATTTAAATGAGTAGCCATCTCGAATTAAACGAGATCCTGATACAATGTTCATGCATAAAGCTGCCACTAAATAACAATTATTGAGGATTAAAACTAATCCCGTAGGTAAATCTAGAGGTAGCGTGCCGACGGCGATCACATGGACCTTGGAACCATTCCCGACGCGCATCGTCACCTCGTCCTTCACCAGTCTCCGCTTATTCCACAGCTCCTGCTTTGAGTTACAAATGTGAGCAACCGCACCAGTATCAAATACCCAGGAGCTACTACGAGTACTGGTAAGGTACACATCAATTACATGTATATCACATATACCTTTCGTGTTGCCGGCCTTCTTGTCCGCTAAGTATTTGGGGCAGTTCCACTTCCAGTGACCACTTCCCTTGCAATAAAAACACTCAGTCTCGGGCTTGGGTCCATTCTTTGGCTTCTTCCCGGCAGCTTGCTTACCAGGCGCGGCAACTCCCTTGCCGTCCTTCTTGAAGTTCTTCTTACCCTTGCCTTTCTTGAACTTAGTGGTTTTATTCACCATCAACACTTGATGTTCCTTTTTTACTTCTACCTCTGCTGATTTCAGCATTGAATATACCTCAGGAATGGTCTTTTCCATCCCCTTCATATTGAAGTTCATCACAAAGCTCTTGTAGCTCGGTGGATGCGACTGAAGGATTCTATCACTGACCGCGTCATCCGGGAGATTAACTCCCAGCTGAGTCAAGCGGTTATGCAACCCAGACATTTTGAGTATGTGCTCACTGACAGAACTATTTTCCTCCATCTTACAGCTGAAGAACTTGTCGGAGACTTCATATCTCTCGACCTGGGCATGAGCTTGGAAAACCATTTTCAGCTCTTCGAACATCTCATATGCTCCGTGTCTCTCAAAACGCTTTTGGAGCCCCGGTTCTAAGCTGTAAAGCATGCTGCACTGAACGAGGGAGTAATCATCGGTACGTGACTGCCAAGCGTTCATAACGTCTTGGTTCTGTGGGACAGGTGCATCACCTAGCGGTGCTTCTAGGACATAATCTTTCTTGGCAGCTATGAGGATGATCCACAGGTTCCGGACCCAGTCCGTATAGTTGCTGCTATCGTCTTTCAGCTTGGTTTTCTCTAGGAACACGTTGAAGTTGAGGACAATGTGGGCCATTTGATCTACAAGACATATTGTAAAGATTTTAGACTAAGTTCATGATAATTAAGTTCATCTAATCAAATTACTCAATGAACCCCCACTCAGATAGACATCCTCCAGTCATCTAAGTATAACATGATCCGAGTTAACTAGGCCGTGTCCGATCATCACGTGATACGGACTAGCCAACATCGGTGAACATCTTCATGTTGATCGTATCTCCTATACGACTCTTGCTCGACCTTTCAGTCTTCCATGTTCCGAGGCCATGTCTGTACATGCTAGGCTCGTCAAGTCAACCTAAGTGTATTGCGTGTGTAAATCTGGCTTACACCCGTTGTATTCGAACGTTAGAATCTATCACACCCGATCATCACGTGGTGCTTCGAAACAACGAACCTTCGCAACGGTGCACAGTTAGGGGGAACACTTTCTTGAAATTATTACGAGGGATCATCTTATTTAAGCTACCGTCGTTCTAAGAAAATAAGATGTAAAACATGATAAACATCACATGCAATCAAATAGTGACATGATATGGCCAATATAATTTGCTCCTTTTGATCTCCATCTTCGGGGCTCCATGATCATCGTTGTCACCGGCATGACACCATGATCTCCATCATCATGATCTCCATCATCGTGTCTTCTTGAAGTTGTCTCATCATCTATTACTTCTACTACTATGGCTAACGCTTTAGCAATAAAGTAAAGTAATTACATGACGTTTATGTTGACACGCAGGTCATAAATAAATAAAGACAACTCCTATGGCTCCTGCCAGTTGTCATACTCATCGACATGCAAGTCGTGATTCCTATTACAAGAACATGATCATCTCATACATCACATATATCATTCATCACATCCTTTGGCCATATCACATCACAAAACACTTGCTGCAAAAACAAGTTAAACGTCCTCTAATTGTTGTTGCAAGTTTTTACATGGCTGCTATAGGTTTCTAGCAAGAACGTTTCTTACGTACGCCAAAACCACAACGTGAATTACCAATTTCTATTTACCCTTCATAAGGACCCTGTTCATCGAATCCGATCCGACTAAAGTGGGAGAGACAGACACCCCCCAGCCACCTTATGCAACTAATGCATGTCAGTCGGTGGAACCGGTCTCACGTAAGCGTACGTGTATGGTTGGTCTGGGCCGCTTCATCCCACAATGCCGCTGAATCAAGATAAGACTAGTGACGGCAAGATAATTGACAATATTGACGCCCACAACTGCTTTGTGTTCTACTCGTGCATAGTAACTACACATAGACCTAGCTCTGATACCACCATTGGGGAACGTAGCAGAATTTTAAAATTTTCTACGCATCACCAAGATCAATCTATGGAGTCATCTAGCAACGAGGGAAAGAGGAGTGCATCTACATACCCTTGTAGCTCACGAGCGTAAGTATTCAAGAGAACGGGGTTGATGGAGTCGTACTCGTCGTGATCCAAATCACCGAAGATCCTAGCGCTGAACGGACGGCACCTCCGCGTTCAACACACGTACGGAGCGAGGATGTCTCCCGCGCCTTGATCCAACAAGGAGGAGGGAGAGGTTGAGGAAGAGGGCTTCAACAGCAGCACGACGGTGTGGTGGTGGTGAAGCTGCAGTACTCCGGTAGGGCCTCGCCAAGCTCTTACGGAGGAGGAGAGGTGTTGGGGAGGGGAGGGGCTGCGCCTTGGATGTTGTGTGCAGCCCTCCCCTTGCCCCTCTATTTATAGGGGAAGGAGGAAGGGGGCCGGCCTCCTCTAGATGAGATCTAGGGGGGGGGCGGCGGCCAAGGGGAGGGGGCTTGCCCCCCAAGCAAGGGGGGCGCCCCCTTTAGGGTTTCCCCCCCAACCCTAGGCGCATGGGCCCAAGGGGGGATGCGGGCAGCCCATGTAGGGCTGGTTCCCTTTCCTCTACATCCCATTAGGCCCTCCGAGAGAGGTGGCCCCTCCCGGTGGACCCCCGGAACCCCTCCGGTGGCCCCGGTACAATACCGATTTTCCCCCGAACCTTTCCGGTGACCGGATGACAACTTCCTACATATAAATCTTCACCTCCGGACCATTCCGGAACTCCTCATGACGTCCGGGATCTCATCCGGGACTCCGAACAACATTCGGTAATCACATACAAGTCTTCCTAACAACCCTAGCGTCACCGAACCTTAAGTGTGTAGACCCTACGGGTTCGGGAGACATGCAGACATGACCGAGACGTCTCTCTGGTCAATAACCAACAGCGGGGTCTGGATACCCATGTTGGCTCCCACATGCTCCTCGATGATCTCATCGGATGAACCACCATGTCGAGGATTCAATCAATCCGTATACAATTCCCTTTGTCAATCGGTACGTTACTTGCCCGAGACTCGATCGTCGGTATCCCAATACCTTGTTCAGTCTCGTTACCGGCAAGTCACTTTACTCGTACCGTAATGCATGATCCCGTGATCAAACACTTGATCGCATTGAGCTCATTATGATGATGCATTACTGAGTGGGCCCAGAGATACCTCTCCGTCATACGGAGTGACAAATTCCAGTCTCGATTCGTGCCAACCCAACAGACACTTTCGGAGATACCTGTAATGTACCTTTATAGTCACCCAGTTACGTTGTGACGTTTGGCACACCCAAGGCACTCCTACGGTATCCAGGAGTTGCACAATCTCATGGTCTAAGGAAATGATACTTGACATTCAGAAAAGCTACAACAAACGAACTACACGATCTTTGAGCTATGCTTAGGATTGGGTCTTGTCCATCACATCATTCTCCTAATGATGTGATCCCGTTATCAATGACATCCAATGTCCATAGTCAGGAAACCATGACTATGCTTTGATCAACGAGCTAGTCAACTACAGGCTCACTAGGGACGTGTTGTGGTCTATGTATTCACACATGTATTACGATTTCCGGATAACACAATTATAGCATGAACAATAGACAATTATCATGAACAAAGAAATATAATAATAACCATTTTATTATTGCCTTTAGGGCATATTTCCAACAGTCTCCCACTTGCACTAGAGTCAGTATTCTAGTTACATTGTGATGAATCGAACACCCATGCAGTTCTGGTGTTGATCATGTTTTGCTCTAGGGACAGGTTTAGTCAACGGACCTGCCACATTCAGGTCCGTATGTACTTTACAAATCTCTATGTCTCCATTTTGAACACTTTCACGAATGGAGTTGAAGCGACGCTTGATATGCCTGGTCTTCCTGTGAAACCTGGGCTCCTTGGCAAGGGCAATAGCTCCAGTGTTGTCACAAAAGAGAGTCATTGGGCCCGACGCATTGGGTATGTCTCCAAGGTCGATAATGAACTCCTTCACCCAGACTGCTTCTTGTGCTGCCTCCGAGGCTGCCATGTACTCCACTTCACATGTAGATCTCGCCACAACGCTTTGCTTGCAACTGCACCAGCTTACTGCCCCACAATTCAAAATATACATGTATCCTCTTTGTGACTTAGAGTCATCCAGATCTGTGTCGAAGCTAGCATCGACGTAACCCTTTACGAAGAGCTCTTCGTCACCTCCATATACTAGAAACATTTCCTTAGTCCTTTTCAGGTACTTCAGGATATTCTTGACCGATGTCCAGTGTTCCATGCCGGGATTACTTTGGTACCTTCCTACCAAACTTACGACAAGGTTTACATCAGGTCTGGTACACAGCATAGCATACATGATAGACCCTATGGCCGAGGCATAGGGGACGACACTCATCTTTTCTCTATCTTCTGCCGTGTGTCGGGCATTGAGCCGTGCTCAATCTCGTACCTTGCAATACAGGCAAGAACCCCTTCTTTGACTGATCCATTTTGAACTTCTTCAATATCTTGTCAAGGTAAGTACTCTGTGAAAGACCAATGAGGCGTCTCGATCTATCTCTATAGATCTTGATGCCTAATATATAAGCAGCTTCTCCAAGGTCCTTCATTGAAAAACACTTGTTCAAGTAGGCCTTTATGCTTTCCAAGAATTCTATATCATTTCCCATCAACAGAATGTCATCCACATACAATATGAGAAATGCTACAGAGCTCCCACTCACTTTCTTGTAAATGCAGGCTTCTCCATAAGTCTGCATAAACCCAAACGCTTTGATCATCTCATCAAAACGAATGTTCCAACTCCGAGATGCTTGCACCAGCCCATAAATCGAGCGTTGGAGCTTCCACACCTTGTCAGTGTTCTTAGGATCGACAAAACCTTCCGGCTGCATCATATACAATTCTTCCTTAAGGAAACCATTAAGGAATGCCGTTTTGACGTCCATTTGCCATATCTCATAATAATAGAATGCGGCAATTGCTAACATGATTTAGAAGGACTTCAGCTTCGCTACGTGTGATAAAGTCTCATCATAGGCAACCCCTTGAACTTGTCGATAACCCTTAGTGACAAGCTGAGCTTTATAGATGTCACATAACCATCCGCATCTGTCTTCTTCTTAAAGATCCATTTATTTTCTATGGCTCGCCGATCAACGGGCAATTCAGTCAAAGTCCACACTTCGTTTTCATACATGGATCCTATCTCGGATTTCATGGCTTCCAGCCATTTGTCGGAATCCGGGCCCGCCATCGCTTCTTCATAGTTCGAAGGTTCACCGTTGTCTAACAACATGATTTCCAAGACAGGGTTGCCGTACCACTCTGGTGCGGAACGTGTCCTTGTGGACCTACAAAGTTCAGTAGCAACTTGATCTAAAGTTTCATGATCATCATCATTAACTTCCTCTCTAGTCGGTGCAGGCACCTCAGGAACATTTTCTTGAGCTGCGCCACTTACCGGTTCAAGAGGTAAAACTTCATCAAGTTCTACCTTCCTCCCACTTATTTCTTTCGAGAGAAACTCTTTCTCTAGAAACGACCAATTCTTGGCAACAAAGATCTTGCCTTAGGATCTGAGGTAGAAGGTATACCCAACAGTTTCTTCAGGGTATCCTATGAAGACGCATTTTTCCGACTTGGGTTCGAGCTTTTCAGGTTGAAGTTTCTTGACATAAGCATTGCATCCCCAAACTTTTAGAAACGACAGCTTAGGTTTCTTCCCAAACCATAATTCATATGGTGTCGTCTCAACGGATTTTGACGGAGCCCTATTTAAAGTGAATGTGGCAGTCTCTAAAGCATAGCCCCAAAATGACAGCGGTAAATTGGTAAGAGACATCATAGATCGCACCACATCTAATAGAGTGTGATTACGACGTTCGGACACACCATTACGCTGAGGTGTTCCAGGCGGCGTGAGTTGTGAAACTATTCCACATTTTCCTAAGTGTGTGCCAAATTCGTGACTCAAGTATTCTCCCCCACGATCTGATCGCAAGAACTTGATTTTCCTATCACGTTGATTCTCAACCTCACTCTGAAATTCCTTGAACTTTTCAAAGGTCTCAGACTTGTGTTTCATTAAGTAGACATACCCATATCTACTCAAGTCATCAGTGAGGGTGAGAACATAACGATAGCCACCGCGAGCCTCAACACTCATTGGACCACACACATCAGTATGTATGATTTCCAATAAGTTGGTTGCTCGCTCCATTGTTCCTGAGAACGGAGTCTTGGTCATTTTACCCATGAGGCATGGTTCGCATGTGTCAAATGATTCGTAATCAAGAGACTCTAAAAGTCCATCTGCATGGAGCTTCTTCATGCGTTTGACACCTATGTGACCAAGGCGGCAGTGCCACAAGTATGTGGGACTATCATTATCAACCTTACATCTTTTGGTATTCACACTATGAATATGTGTAGCATTACGCTCGAGATTCATTAAGAATAAACCATTCACCATCGGAGCATATATCTCTCATATAAATAGAACAATCATTATTCTCGGATTTAAATGAGTAGCCATCTCGAATTAAACCAGATCCTGATACAATGTTCATGCTCAAAGCTGCCACTAAATAACAATTATTGAGGTTTAAAACTAATCCCGTAGGTAAATCTAGAGGTAGCGTGCCGACGGCGATCACATGGACCTTGGAACCATTCCCGACACGCATCGTCACCTCGTCCTTCGCCAGTCTCCGCTTATTTCGCAGCTCCTGCTTTGAGTTACAAATGTGAGCAACCGCACCGGTATCAAATACCCAGGAGCTACTATGAGTACTGGTAAGGTACGCATCAATTACATGTATATCACATATAACTTTCGTGTTGCCGGCCTTCTTGTCCGCTAAGTATTTGGGGCAGTTCCACTTCCAGTGACCACTTCCCTTGCAATAAAAACACTCAGTCTCGGGCTTTGGTCCATTCTTTGGCTTCTTCCCGGCAGCTTGCTTACCGGGCGCGGCAACTCCCTTGCCGTCCTTCTTGAAGTTCTTCTTACCCTTGCCTTTCTTGAACTTAGTGGTTTTATTCACCATCAACACTTGATGTTCCTTTTTGACTTCTACCTCTGCTGATTTCAGCATTGAATATACCTCAGGAATGGTCTTTTCCATCCCCTGCATATTGAAGTTCATCACAAAGCTCTTGTAGCTCGGTGGAAGCGACTGAAGGATTCTATCAATGACCGCGTCATCCGGGAGATTAACTCCCTGCTGAGTCAAGCGGTTATGCAACCCAGACATTTTGAGTATGTGCTCACTGACAGAACTATTTTCCTCCATCTTATAGCTGAAGAACTTGTCGGAGACTTCGTGTCTCTCGACCCGGGCATGAGCTTGGAAAACCATTTTCAGCTCTTCGAACATCTCATATGCTCCGTGTCTCTCAAAACGCTTTTGGAGCCCCGGTTCTAAGCTGTAAAGCATGCTACACTGAACGAGGGAGTAATCATCGGTATGTGACTGCCAAGCGTTCATATCGTCTTGGTTCTGTGGGACGGGTGCGTCACCTAGCGGTGCTTCTAGGACATAATCTTTCTTGGCAGCTATGAGGATGATCCACAGGTTCCAGACCCAGTCTGTATAGTTGCTGCCATCGTCTTTCAGCTTGGTTTTCTCTAGGAACACGTTGAAGTTGAGGACAATGTGGGCCATTTGATCTACAAGACATATTGTAAAGATTTTAGACTAAGTTCATGATAATTAAGTTCATCTAATCAAATTACTCAATAAACTGCCACTCAGATAGACATCCTCCAGTCATCTAAGTATAACATGATCCCAGTTAACTAGGCCGTGTCCGATCATCACGTGAGACGGACTAGCCAACATCGGTGAACATCTTCATGTTGATCGTATCTCCTATACGACTCATGCTCGACCTTTCGGTCTTCCGTGTTCCGAGGCCATGTCTGTACATGCTAGGCTCGTCAAGTCAACCTAAGTGTATTGCGTGTGTAAATCTGGCTTACACCCGTTGTATTCAAACGTTAGAATCTATCACACCCGATCATCACGTGGTGCTTCGAAACAACGAACCTTCGCAATGGTGCACAGTTAGGGGGAACACTTTCTTGAAATTATTACGAGGGATCATCTTATTTAAGCTACCGTCGTTCTAAGAAAATAAGATGTAAAACATGATAAACATCACATGCAATCAAATAGTGACATGATATGGCCAATATCATTTGCTCCTCTTGATCTCCATCTTCGGGGCTCCATGATCATCGTTGTCACCGGCATGACACCATGATCTCCATCATCATGATCTCCATCATCGTGTCTTCTTGAAGTTGTCTCATCATCTATTACTTCTACTACTATGGCTAACACTTTAGCAATAATGTAAAGTAATTACATGACGTTTATGTTGACACGCAGGTCATAAATAAATAAAGACAACTCCTATGGCTCCTGCCAGTTGTCATACTCATCGACATGCAAGTCGTGATTCCTATTACAAGAACATGATCATCTCATACATCACATATATCATTCATCACATCCTTTGGCCATATCACATCACAAAACACTTGCTGCAAAAACAAGTTAAACGTCCTCTAATTGTTGTTGCAAGTTTTTACATGGCTGCTATAGGTTTCTAGCAAGAACGTTTCTTACCTACGCCAAAACACAACGTGAATTGCCAATTTCTATTTACCCTTCATAAGGACCCTGTTCATCGAATCCGATCCGACTAAAGTGGGAGAGACAGACACCCGCCAACCACCTTATGCAACTAATGCATGTCAGTCGGTGGAACCGGTCTCACGTAAGCGTACGTGTAAGGTTGGTCTGGGCCGCTTCATCCCACAATGCCGCCGAATCAAGATAAGACTAGTGCCGGCAAGATAATTGACAATATCGACGCCCACAACTGCTTTGTGTTCTACTCGTGCATAGTAACTACACATAGACCTAGCTCTGATACCACTATTGTGGAACGTAGCAGAATTTTAAAATTTTCTACGCATCACCAAGATCAATCTATGGAGTCATCTAGCAACTAGGGAAAGAGGAGTGCATCTACATACCCTTGTAGATCACGAGCGTAAGCATTCAAGAGAACGGGGTTGATGGAGTCGTACTCGTCGTGATCCAAATCGCCGAAGATCCTAGCGCCGAACGGACGGCACCTCCGCGTTCAACACACGTACGGAGCGAGGACGTCTCCCGCGCCTTGATCCAGCAAGGAGGAGGGAGAGGTTGAGGAAGAGGGCTCCAACAGCACCACGATGGCGTGGTGGTGGTGAAGCTGCAGTACTCCGGCAGGGCTTCGCCAAGCTCTTACGGAGGAGGAGATGTGTTGGGGAGGGGAGGGGTTGCGCCTTGGATGTTGTGTGCAGCCCTCCCCTTGCCCCTCTATTTATAGGGGAAGGAGGAAGGGGGCCGGCCCCCTCTAGATGAGATCTAGAGGGGGGGGGGGCGGCGGCCAAGGGGAGGGGGCTTGCCCCCCAAGCAAGGGGGGCGCCCCCTTTAGGGTTTCCCCCCCAACCCTAGGCGCATGGGCCCAAGGGGGGATGCGGCCAGCCCATGTAGGGCTGGTTCCCTTTCCTCTACAGCCCATTAGGCCCTCCGAGAGAGGTGGCCCCTCCCGGTGGACCCCCGGAACCCCTCCAGTGGCCCCAGTACAATACCGATATGCCCCCGAACCTTTTCGGTGACCATATGACAACTTCCTACATATAAATCTTCACCTCCGGACCCTTCCGGAACTCCTCGTGACGTCTGGGATCTCATCCGGGACTCCCAACAACATTCGGTAATCACATACAAGTCTTCCTAACAACCCTAGCGTCACCAAACCTTAAGTGTGTAGACCCTACGGTTTCGGGAGACATGCAGACATGACCGAGACGACTCTCCGGTCAATAACCAACAGCGGGATCTGGATACCCATGTTGGATCCCACATGCTCCTCGATGATCTCATCGGATGAACCATGATGTCGAGGATTCAATCAATCCGTATACAATTCCCTTTGTCAATCGGTACGTTACTTGCCCGAGACTCGATCGTCGGTATCCCAATACCTTGTTCAGTCTTGTTACCGGCAAGTCACTTTACTCGTACCATAATGCATGATCCCGTGATCAACCACTTGATCACACTGAGCTCATTATGATGATGCATTATCGAGTGGGCCCAGAGATACCTCTCCGTCATACGGAGTGACAAATCCCAGTCTCGATTCGTGCCAACCCAACAGACACTTTCGGAGATACCTGTAATGTACCTTTATAGTCACCCAGTTACGTTGTGACGTTTGGCACACCCAAGGCACTCCTACGGTATCCGGGAGTTGCACAATCTCATGGTCTAAGGAAATGATACTTGACATTCAGAAAAGCTACAGCAAACGAAAAACACGATCTTTGAGCTATGCTTAGGATTGTGTCTTGTCCATCACATCATTCTCCTAATGATGTGATCCCGTTATCAATGACATCCAATGTCCATAGTCAGGAAACCATGACTATCCTTTGATCAACGAGCTAGTCAACTAGTGGCTCAGTAGGGATGTGTTGTGGTCTATGTATTCGCACATGTATTACGATTTCCGGGTAAAACAATTATAGCATGAACAATAGACAATTATCATGAACAAAGAAATATAATAATAACCATTTTATTATTGCCTCTAGGGCATATTTCCAACACGAAAGTGATCCAAGAGTGGATCACTGGACAGGGGTCAAAATTATCCTTAGTGGAATAAGGATATGTTTCTCGGTTATGGAGGTGATAAAGAGTTCATCGTAAAGAGTTATGTCGATACAAGCTTTTACACCAATCCGGATGTCTCTGAGTCTCAATCTGGATACATATTGAAAGTGGAAGTAATTAGCTAGAGTAGCTCCAACCAGAGCATTGTAGACATAGAAAATTTGCAAAATACATACGACTCTGAATGTGGCAGACCCGTTGACTAAACTTCTCTCTCAAGCAAAACATGATCACTCTTTGGGTGTTAATAACATCACGATGTGAACTAGATTATTGACTCTACTAAACCCTTTGGGTATTAGTCACATGGAGATGTGAACTAATCACATAAAGGTGTGAACTATTGGTGTTAAATCACATGACGATGTGAACTAGATTATTGACTCTAGTGCAAGTGGGAGACTGAAGGAAATATGCCCTAGAGACAATAATAAAGTTGTTATTTATATTTCCTTATATCATGATAAATGTTTATTATTCATGCTAGAATTGTATTAACCAGAAACTTAGTACATGTGTAAATACATAGACAAACAGAGTGTCCCTAGTATGCCTCTACTTGACTAGCTCGTTAATCAAAGATGGTTAAGTTTCCTAGCCATAGACATGTGTTGTCATTTGATGAACGGGATCACATCATTAGAGAATGGTGTGATGGACAAGACCCATCCGTTAGCTTAGCACTATGATCATTTAGTTTATTGCTATTGCTTTCTTCATGACTTATAAATGTTCCTATGACTACAAGATTATGCAACTCCCGAATACCGGAGGAACACTTAGTGTGCTATCAAATGTCACAACATAACTGGGTGATTATAAGGATTCTCTACAGGTGTCTTCGATGGTGTTTGTTGAGTTGGCATAGATCGAGATTAGGATTTGTCACTCTGTGTATCGTAGAGGTATCTTTGGGCCCTCTGGGTAATGCACATCACTATGAGCCTTGCAAGCAATATGACTAATGAGTTAGTCACGGGATGATGCATTACGGAATGAGTAAACAGACTTGCCAGTAACGAGATTGAACTAGGTATGATGATACCGACGATCGAATCTCGGGCAAGTAACATACCGAGGACAAAGGGAACAACGTATGTTGTTATGCAGTTTGACCGATAAAGATCTTCGTACCATATGTAGGAACCAATATGAGCATCTAGGTTCCGCCATTGGTTATTGACCGGAGATGAGTCTCGATCATGTATACATAGTTCTCGAACCTGTAGGGTCCGCACACTTATTGTTTCGATGATGATCAATATTATGAGTTTATGTGTTTTGATGTACCGAAGGTAGTTTGGAGTCCCGGATGTGATCAGGGACATGACGAGGAGTCTCAAAATGATCGAGACATGAAGATTGATATATTGGAAGGTTATGTTTGAACACTGGAATGGTTTCAGATGAGTTCGGGCATATACTCGGGTTAAATTTGACGAGCCTAGCATATGCAGATATTGCCTCAGAACACTGAGACCGAAAGGTCGAACATGAATCATATAGTAGATATGATCAACATAGTGATGTTCACCATTGAAAACTACTCCATCTCACGTGATGATCGGACATGGTTTAGTTGATATGGATCAGGTGATCACTTTGATGATTAGAGGGATGTCTATCTAAGTGGGAGTTCTTAAGTAATATGATTAATTGAACTTTTATTTATCATGAACTTAGTACTTGATAGTATTTTTCATGTCTATGTTGTTGTAGATACATGGTCCATGTTGTTGTTCTGTTGAATTTTAATGCGTTCCTAAAAAAGCTAAGTTGAAAGATGATGGTAGCAACTACACGGACTGGATCCGTAACTTGAGGATTATCCACATTGCTGCACAAAAGAATTACATCCTGGAAGCACCGCTAGGTGCCAAACTCGCAGCCGGAGCAACTCCAGATGTTATGAACACCTGGCAAAGCAAAGCTGATGACTACTCGATAGTTCAGTGTGCCATGCTTTACGGCTTAGAACCGGGACTTCAACGATGTTTTGAACGTCATGGAGCATATGAGATGTTTCAGGAGTTGAAGTTAATATTTCAAGCAAATGCCCAGATTTAGAGATATGAAGTCTCCAATAAGTTCTATAGATGCAAAATGGAGGAGAATAGTTCTGTCAGTGAACACATACTCAGAATGTCTGGGTACCACAATCACTTGACTCAGCTGGGAGTTAATCTTCTGGTTGATAGTGCCATTGATAGAGTTCTTCAATCACTGCCACCAAGATACAAAAGCTTTGTGATGAACTATAATATGCAAGGGATGGATAAGACAATTCTCGAGCTCTTCGCGATGCTAAAGGCTGCAGTGGTAGAAATCAAGAAGGAGCATCAAGTGTTGATGGTCAACAAGACCACCAGTTTGAAGAAGAAGGGCAAAGGGAAGAAGGGGAACTTCAAGAAGAACAGCAAACAAGTTGCTGCTCAAGTGAATAAGCCCAAGTCTGGACCTAAGCCCGAGACTGAGTGCTTCTACTGCAAAGGGACTGGTCACTCGAAGCGGAACTGCCCAAAGTATTTGGCGGATAAGAAGGATGGCAAAGTGAAAGGTATATTTGATATACATGTTATTGATGTGTACCTTACTAATGCTCCCAGTAGCGCCTGGGTATTTGATACTGGTTCTGTTTCTAATATTTGCAACTCGAAATAGGAGCTACGGATTAAGCGAAGATTGGCTAAGGATGAGGTAACGATGCGCGTGGGAAATGGTTCCTAAGTCGATGTGATCGCCATCGGCACGCGACCTCTACATCTACCTTCGGGATTAGTTTTAGACCTGAATAATTGTTATTTGGTGCCAGCTTTAAGCATGAACATTATATCTGGATCTTGTTTGATGCGAGACGGTTATTCATTTAAATCAGAGAATAATGGTTGTTCTATTTATATGAGTAATATCTGAAAGTGCGTTATATCTACTAGAGGGGGGGGTGAATAGGCGATTTTTATGAAAGTCTTCAAAACGTGGAAGTTATGAAGACAAACAGTAGAGATAAGCCTATCACTATGCAGCGGAATTTAGATTACACTAGGCAAGCCATGGTCAAGTATTCAATAGAGTGAAAGCACAATGACAAGTAGCTACAGTGTAATAAGGATCAGGTAGGAAGAAGTTATGAAGCCAAACAGATCATACAATTACGTTGTGAAGACAAAAGGTATAGCAAGCATGCACTGGCTTCACAATGAGTAACAGTAAGTAAAAGGAAGTGAAGATGAAACCAGTGACTCGTTGAAGACAATGATGTGTTGGACCAGTTCCAGTTGCTGTGACAACTGTACGTCTGGTTGGAGCGGCTAGGTATTTAAACCTTAGGACACACAGTCCCGGACACCCAGTCCTGAACACGCAGCTCAGGACACCATGTCCTCACCGTATTCTCCTTGAGCTAAGGTCACTTAGTCCTCGCCCAATCACTCTGGTAAGTCTTCAAGGTAGACTCCCAAACCTTCACAGACTTCGTTCATTGGCAATCCACAATGTCTCTTGGATGCTCTGAACGCGACGCCTAACCGTTTGGGGATGCACAGTCCTCAAGTGTAATAAGTCTTCAGATCACACAGACAAGAAGACTTAAGTGATGCCCAATGTTCTCTGGCTCTGGGTGGTTAGGGCTTTTCTCCTCGCTAGTAATTTTCTCTCAAAGGCTTCGAGGTGGGTTGCTCTCAAACGACAAAAGCCGTGCACTAAAATCTGAGCAGCCGACCATTTATGGTTGTAGGGGGTGGGCTATTTACAGCCACTTGGCAACCCGACCTGATTTGTCCGAAATGACCCTGGGTCACTAAGGAACTGACACGTGTCTCAACGGTCAGATTTCAAACTCTCTTGGCAACTTTACTTGGGCTACAAGCAAAGCTGACTTGTCCGGCTCTGGACAAGATTCGCTCTCATTGTCTTCACTCGAAGACATAGGTTTTTGGTTTAGGCATCACTTCAGTTATTCTGACTGGTTCTCCTGTACCCCACTTAACAGTACGGTGGTTCCTATGACTCAACACAAAAAGAAAAAGAACTACGAAAGATCTAAGTCTTCGAGCTCCATAGGCTTCATATCGTGTCTTGTTTTTTCATAGTCTTCAATGTGAATATCTTCATATACCACCTTTGACTTCAATGTCTTCATACATTTTTAGGGTTCATCTCTGGTAGTAAAACCGAATCAATGAGGGACTTCTACCTGTGTTATCCTGCAATTCTCACAAACACATTAGTCCCTCAACTAGGTTTGCCGTCAATACTCCAAAACCAACTAGGGGTGGCACTAGATGCACTTACAATCTCCCCCTTTTTGGTGATTGATGACAAACTAGTTGAAGTTTTCAACGGGGAATATAGTCTGTGAAATTGTAAAGGATAAGGAATTGTCTTCAGAAGTTGCAAGGGCTCCCCCTGATGATGTGCATACAAGTTAATTTGCTTTTGGAATGCAAATGCACATGGCAGGTTGTACTTATGGAGATCCACTTCAGCTTATGATGACAATCCACTATGCATGTGAAGATATATGAAGATAATGACATGCATAATGGAAAATGGACATCTGCAGAATGAGATAAGTGCGGAATTTATCGTCGCACATGCGGAATTTATCTTCGCAAAACAGGGTGGCAAACAAGTAGCAGACGACCATTTGGTTTAAGTGCTACAACTCATAAGAACCAAATGTAAAACAAGAGTTGTAAGCACAAAGCAAAATATAACAAAACATAAAGCACCCGCCCATATGGACCCGCTTGAAGAGTATCCACCCATATGCTTCTCCCCCTTTTGTCAGCAAGGACCAAAAAGGTTTGAAGACATAGAGTGTCTACTCGTTCCCAGGAGCAGCAGGGTCGTTGGAGGTGTTTGGCGGTGCAGAAGAGCTTGGAGGTGCTGAAGCAGGTGGCGGTGAGGTAGCATCGTCTTCTTCATCAATGATTCTGGCAGTGACTGTTGCAGCAGATGAAGAAAACTCAGAGTCTTCAAGTGATGGTGTGCTTCGCATCACAGCCCTTCTAGGAGGTGTGGTGTCAAACTTGAATCGCTCAGTGAAGCCATCCTCTTCAAGTTCAGCTTCAGTACACATCATTGATAGCCCTTTCCATGTACGACGACAGGTTTCATGAGTAACGAAAGCATTCTTGGTGGCAAGAGTTCGAAGACGATTAACATCCACCAAGAGGCTTTTCATCTGACGCTTTAGCCAGTCATGATGCCTATCTTGTTTTTGATGAAGGGCCACAAGAAGCTCTCGGTTATTGAGAACACGAGCGCGCTTCTTGGGTCTTGAAGCAGTTGCACTGTCAGTGGCTTCAGTTGAAGCAGGGTGTGGTGCACGTGTAGTGCCAGCCAAAGGATACACCCTGGAGATGGCTTCAACACCTTCATCGTTCTGAGTGAAGCTCTGGTGTTCTGCATTCTGAAGACTCAAAGGTTGCTTGGCAGGCTCAGGATATATAGCTTCAGCAGAGGTATCCACATCTAGCAAGAAGATCCGATGGTTGCGGGCTGAGGGCTGATATGAGATCGCAGAGTGAAGCTTGATCAGTCTCATTACCCAAGGAGCATAGTACTTTAAACCAAACAGATCTGAGCTTGATGCAGCTAGTTGGCGTATGAAGAAATCCTGTGCATTGAAGCATTTGCCACGAAGGATATAGAATATCAGAGTCTTCATTGCACCCTCGATCTTGGCATTTGGAGAGTGCCCTTTAATAGGCCAGAGAGTCTGCCGGATAATGTGATAGATGGTCCTGGGCAGGTACTCAAAGTCTTCAACGAAGAACTCTGTTGGATAAGGAGCATCATGGGGCAATGGCTTCATCATGGAGAGCATCTGACTCATATTTGGTTCAGGCCTCTGGAATATGCTCTCAAGAGCTTCAGTGTGCAGTGGACAGCCTTCCTCGAAGAATTCGCCAGGAGTGGGCAGGCCGGTGAGCTCAATGATATCAAATGCATTGGCTTCGTGATGGACATTGTCGGTCATCCACTCCAGGGCCCAAGTCTTCGGATCTCTGTTGTATCCTTTGATGTGGAGGGTGGCATAGAATTGCAGCAGAAGCTCTTCATTCCAGTGCTCTTCATCAGTTATAAACTGCAGCAGACCCACTTGCTTGAAGCAATCCAGCGCTTCCTCTAAACAGGGCAGACCAGCAATGGCTTCAACATCAAGGCACTTGTGCGGGAAGATGCGACCTTGGTTGTATAGGATGCATGAATAGTAGCTGCGCTGAGGATAGCTCCAGAACCTATCTGATGAGATCCTTTCCCTTGAATAGGGGTTCTTGGAGCTGTTGAAGAACGTATTATCTTCCTTGAAGCTATTGATGTCAAAGGAGCCAGGTGTTGATGCAGGACCTGGGAACCTTGGCAGCCTTGGGATTGGCTTCTGGACATGAGGCCTGTGCTCAACATGGTAATCAAATTGAGGACCTGAAGCAGACTCAGGAACAGAAGTGTCTGGATCAGTAGCTTCGCTGTCTTCTGAAGCTTTTGGTGGGGAGGGCTCCACATTGGCTTCGGTGTTGGTTGTGGCAGCCTCAACATTTTCAGCCTCCGCTTGACTAGCTGGAGGGTCGGTTACAAGCACGTTCTCCTGGAGAACTGCTTCTTGGTCAAGCGGGGGAGTAGGATCTTGTGGTACTTCTTCATTTTCTTCGGCTGATGCAGCCGGAATGTCTTCAGCATAGACTTGAGGCCTTGGACCTTTGCGAAGCCTGTGGAGCGCAGACGACACCTGTGGGGTTGGAGTGGGCTGGGCATCAAAGTCTTCTTCCTCTTGAGGGCGATCCGCCCATGACGCATCTTGTGCAATTGGCGTCAGAGGACGACCAATGCTGATGAGTTCGCTGTGTTCATACTGAGGAAGGGCTGCATCATCTTGTACATTGTCCTGATGACCAATGTCTTCAGCAGCAATGGGGTCGGCTGCTGGTATGTCTTCAACTTCAGGAGCCTCTGTGGAAGCAGCCTCATGAACTGTCAGTTGTCGTTCTGCGTTGGGATGAACCATAGAAATTGGTTCAACTATCAAGGGCTCTGTGGGAGCAGCCCGAGATTTCTTGATCTTTCGCTTCTTCTTGCTAGGGGCAGTAGGAGAGGCTTCAGAGCTTTTCCTTTTCCTGGCTTCAGCCTCAGCAGTTCTTGTCTTCTTGAGCTCTGAAGCTGTTGACCGGCTCTTTGGCTTCGAGCCAGTCGTTGCAGTTGGGAAGACAATCGGAACTGCTTCTTGCCTAGGTGCCTCTGGTTTAGCCATAGCAGGCTTCTTCTTCTTCGCGACCATCTTGGGGTCGATGCCAGGACGCCCAAGTGCCTTGCGCTTCTCAGCCTCATTGTAGGCTTGTACACATCTTTCACGTGAACCCTGAGCTTCTGCACGCTTCTTCAGAAAATTTTCCTTTAGCTCATGCAATATGGTCTTGAAGCTCTTAACTTCTTGCACGCTGAGCTTGTCCATATTCGTCTTGAACTGAGCCTTTTCATGATCAATTTTCTGCTTCAGTTCAACAATGCGCTGGGCAATTGCAAGTTCTGAAGCAATAGCGCCTTGGAAGGCGACGCTGAGGCCAATGGGCAGCTGCAGATCTTTGAAGCTGATGTTTGGTGTGGCAAACCATTCGTCGATGAAGTTGTGGATGATGGCGACATCAAAGAGAGGCAAGTTGTTGAATATTTCAGCTTCTTCTTTGCTCTTGATGAGCTGCTCGAGAGCGCCATCTCCAAGATCTTCATCACTTGATAGATCAATGGCTTCGCTGTGCAGAATGGCAGCAGCTGTGAGCTCTTTGCCGGTGTGTGGCTGAGGCACCTTGGCCTTCTGGGGCTCGGAGACGCGGGATACGTCTTCAGACTGCACACTGTCGTCAGGAGGTGCAGCTGCCAATGGCTTCGCCCTTGAGATTTTCGATGAAGGGGCCGGCTTTGAAGCTTTTGGCTTCTTTGACTGCTTTGGCTTCGGTACAGCAGGAGCTTCATCAGACTCAGAGTCAGCTGGAGGGTCATTCACGGCAGTCCCTTGGACTAAGATGCGGGTGATGAGGCCCTCAAGGTTGGCATACGGACCGATGATATTGGGTTCTGCGTCGCGAGTGCCATCTTCCCTTGGTGCGGAGGGACCAGGGTTGAAGTCTAACCCCAACTTCTTCTTGTTCTGCTTCTCTGATTGTTGGGCAAACTGGAAGTTGCGCTTGAATAGATTGTCGTCACGACACCAGAGTAGTGACGACGGATGTGCATCATCAGGCTGTGGCCCACGAACCATGCATGGATAGAAGCTTTGGGCAATAGCTTCATCTCTGGACCTGGGTATAAGGTTCTTGTATAGGATGTCTCCCCACGGTCTTTTGATGGCACTTTTCTCAACATACTCTTGGGTTGTGAAGCGGTATTTGAACCATTGTTCAGCCCAATAGCGTTGAATCCATTGGATTCGGGTCTTGCGCTGCCCATAATTCTCTTCAGGATCTGTTTTATACATTTCTGCCAGGTCTTCAGGCAGATCCTTGGAAGTTCCTTCACGTCGCTGTCTGCCCCCCTTCCTTGCTGCTGCTTCTGAAGCCATAAACTTTAACTTGAAAGGCTTCAAAACTTTCAAAGGCTTCAAAGGCTTTCTTTTGCTGGACCAACAGGAACTGGCTTCAGGAGAATTTATGTGATGCTCTAGGAATTCTACAAATGAATGCAGACTATGAGAACCGAAGGATTCTCCCACGGACATGTACCTGTGACAGCATTAAGGTGCGAGGGAAGGGGAAGAGGTCATATGCATTCTCAGAAGATTTTGAAGATAAATCAGTTTAGAAGACATTGACCTCATCGTGCAAAGACATTCACTCATAGATAAGAAGTTGGTTCCAGATTTGTACGAACCCACAGATCAGTACAAGTAAGGAATCTAACTACTTCATGAAGCACAAGTGAATATACTAGGCATGTTATGAGATGCAGATTGAGAGATCTAACTTGTGTGAAGAGAAACTTCTTATGGTAGAAAGTGACAAAACTATAAGATCAAATGGGGCTGTAAAAAGAAGTTTTATTTACCACACTTGGAACTGCTAGACGGAGTGGGAGATGATGCCGAGCAGTTCAATCCTCCGTGCCCTAACTTGGCGACAGAAGACACCTACTGCGACGGCGGAGAGGACGATGTCCGCGATCGGCGTGAAGACGGCGTCGGAGAGGTTGCGGCAGCGAAGCACTTCGTCGCTGGCATCGTCGAGAGCTAGCGGTGGCGCTAGGGTTCGTGCGAGGGTGGAAGAAGGAGATAATGACCGCGGTAAGTGTGAATTTATAGTCGCAGGGGCGGTACTGCGCTATTACTTAGGTGCCCCTGGCGATTCGCATCTGAGGAACGTGGCCATCATGCGGTATTTTGGGGGCAGTTCCATGTCCCACGCACGCATGGATTGATGGGTGGTCGTTCCTACTTCTCCGGATTTCACGTGGATAAATGAGCATTGAAAACGGACTTAAATGTTGTCTTTGTGTCTTCTGCTGACAAGGACGCAGAGAAGACATTTGACAGTTTCAATAGAATGCATATGACTTGGAGAGATAGAGTTTGAGATCGAAAGCATAGAGAAGTTTGGGGTCCGATCACATTCACTTAGTTCAAAAGATTCAAACAAGAAGACATAGCTATAAGTGAATGCTGTAGAGGATAGAACACTAGTATATATATATCTATATAATCAACATAGTGAAGATAATTATGAAGACATGTTGAGTTCGAAGCCAAACCAAATGTGAAGACATTGCAAGGTCACGCCATGAGTGAAACACTTCAAAATAGAACGTTTGGTGGTGGCGTTACCCACCGTATAGGAAGTATTAGACCCAGACACGGCGCACAATTATCGTGGCGCTCCGAAGTCAAATTCCACATTAATGTATTCACACTTAGAATGTATATCTTCATTGATTGAAGATATACTTTACTTCGTGTGTTGCACATCTAAGTCATCAATATGCATAAGGGTTAGGATGTGTGCCTGATCACCGGACATTTGAGGATTCCAGGATATTTAGCTCACACCGTAACTTGCAAAACCTCTTCTCATCCAAAGGCTTGGTGAAGATATCTGCCAATTGCTCTTCAGTGTTGACGTGTATGATATCAATGTCTTCCTTCACAACATGATCTCTGAGAAAGTGATGACGAATTTCAATGTGCTTTGTCTTCGAGTGCTGAACTGGGTTGTTGGCAATCTTGATGGCGCTTTCGTTGTCGCAGTAAAGTGGCACTTGCTTCAGATGAATGCCATAGTCCTTGAGTGTTTGCTTCATCCACAGAAGCTGAGCGCAGCAAGATCCAGCAGCAATGTATTCAAATTCAGCAGTGGAGAGAGATACACAGTTCTGCTTCTTTGAAGACCAACATACAAGTGATCGTCCCAGAAAGTGACATGTGCCTGATGTAGACTGGCGATCAACTTTGTCACCAGCATAATCAGCATCCGAGAATCCAACCAAATCAAACTCTGAGCCCTTTGGATACCATAATCCTAGAGTTGGGGTGTGAGCCAAATATCGAAGAATTCGCTTCACAGCTAAGTGATGCGACTCCTTTGGTGCCGCTTGAAATCGAGCACACATGCAAACACTAAGCATAATATCTGGCCTAGATGCACATAGATAAAGTAAAGAACCAATCATGGAGCGGTATACCTTTTGATTGAACTCTTTACCATTGTCGTCAGGACCCAGATGATGTTTGGCTAGCATTGGTGTTGTGAAGCCCTTGCAGTCTTGCATACCGAACTTCTTCAGGCAATCTTTGAGGTACTTCTCTTGAGATATGAAAATGCCATTGCGTTGTTGTCGTATTTGAAGACCAAGGAAGAACTTCAGCTCCCCCATCATGGACATCTGATATTGTTCTTGCATCATATATCCAAACTCTTCACCGTACTTCTGATTTGTGCAGTCGAAGATAATGTCATCCACATATATTTGGCACGCAAACAGTTCACCATCATATGTCTTCGTGAAAAGAGTGGGATCTAGGGAACCAGGTATGAAGCCTTTGCTCTTCAGGAAATATTTGAGTGTGTCATACCAGGCCCTAGGGGCTTGTTTGAGGCCATACAGTGCCTTGTTAAGCTTGTATACCATGTCAGGATGTTTTGGATTTTCAAAGCCAGGCGGTTGTGCAACATACACTTCTTCTTCAATCTTGCCATTGAGAAAGGCACTCTTCACATCCATTTGATATAGAAGTATGTTATGATGATTTGCATAGGCCAGCAGTATGCGTATGGCTTCAAGCCTAGCCACAGGAGAAAACGTTTCATCGAAGTCAATGCCTTCCACTTGAGTATATCCTTGAGCAACGAGACGAGCTTTGTTTCTGACAACTTGACCATGCTCATCTTGCTTGTTGCGGTATATCCATTTGGTGCCTATTATGTTGTGCTTCCGTGGATCAGGATGCTTAACCAGTTCCCATACATTATTCAGCTCAAACTGTTGAAGCTCTTCTTGCATAGCTTGAATCCATTCAGGTTCCATGAAGGCTTCTTCAACTTTCTTGGGTTCTGATATTGAGATGAATGCGAAGTGCCCACAGAAATTTGCTAGCTGAGTTGCCCTTGAATGAGTGAGTGGACCCGGTGCATTGATGCTGTCAATTATTCTGTCAATCTGCACTTCATTGGCAACTCGAGGATGTACAGGGCGAAGACTTTGCTCTCGCTGATTTGTGTTGTTGTTGGGAGGAATATCTTCAGACTGAGCATTGTCTTCATGTTGATCAGGTGCTGAGATGATAAGTTCTTCTTCAGGATGAGCTTCAGAAGGTATAATCTCTCCAGTTCCCATAAGCTTGATTGATTCACTAGCTGGAACTTCATCTAGCACATTTGGCAGTTTCTCTCTTTGCGAACCATTGGTCTCATCGAACCGCACATCCACTGTTTCAACCACCTTGTAATGAAAGAGATTGAAGACTCTGTAGGAGTGCGAATCCTTTCCATATCCAAGCATAAAACCCTCATGTGCTTTTGGTGCAAATTTTGATGTGTGATGTGGGTCCTTGATCCAGCACCTTGCGCCAAATACTCTGAAGTAACTGACATTTGGCTTTTTGCCAGTAAGGAGCTCATAAGATGTCTTGTTCAGAAGCTTGTGAAGATAAACACGATTGATTGTGTGGCATGCAGTGTCAATGGCTTCAGTCCAGAATTTTCTTGGAGTCTTGTATTCATCTAGCATCGTTCTGGCCATCTCGTTCTAGCATCGTTCGACGACGCCATTCTGCTGTGGCGTGTACGGAGCTGAGAATTCATGTGTGAAGCCCAAGGTATCAAGATATGTATCAAGGCCAGTGTTCTTGAATTCAGTGCCATTGTCACTTCTGATGTGCTTTATCTTGGCGCCAAAATTGTTCATAGCATGATTGGCGAAGCGTCTGAAGACATCCTGCACTTCAGTCTTGTAAAGGATTATGTGCACCCAAGTATATGTTGGAAATATGCCCTAGAGGCAATAATAAAAGCATTATTATTATATTTCCTTGTTCATGATAATTGTCTTTATTCATGCTATAATTGTGTTATCCGGAAATCGTAATACATGTGTGAATAACAGACACCAACATGTCCCTAGTGAGCCTCTAGTTGACTAGCTCGTTGATCAATAGATAGTCATGGTTTCCTGACTATGGACATTAGATGTCATTGGTAACGAGATCACATCATTAGGAGAATGATGTGATGGACAAGACCCAATCCTAAACATAGCACAAGATCGTATAGTTCGTTTGCTAGAGTTTTCCAATGTCAAAGTATCTTTTCCTTAGACCATGAGACCGTGTAACTCCCGGATACTGTAGGAGTGCTTTGGGTATGCCAAACGTCACAACGTAACTGGGTGACTATAAAGGTAGACTACGGGTATCTCCGAAAGTGTCTGTTGGGTGACATGGATCAAGACTGGGACTTGTCACTCCGTATGACGGAGAGGTATCACTGGGCCCACTCGGTAATGCATCATCATAATGAGCTCAAAGTGACCAAGTGTCTGGTCACAGGATCATGCATTACGGTACGAGTAAAGTGACTTGCCGGTAACGAGATTGAACGAGGTATTGGGATACCGACGATCGAATCTCGGGCAAGTAACATATCGATAGACAAAGGGAATTGCGTACGGGGTTGATTGAATCCTCGACATCGTGGTTCATCCGATGAGATCATCGTGGAGCATGTGGGAGCCAACATGGGTATCCAGATCCCGCTGTTGGTTATTGACCGGAGAGTCGTCTCGGTCATGTCTGCTTGTCTCCCGAACCCGTAGGGTCTACACACTTAAGGTTCGATGACGCTAGGGTTGTGAAGATATGTATATGCAGTAACCCGAATGTTGCTCAGAGTCCCGGATGAGATCCCGGACGTCACGAGGAGTTCCGGAATGGTCCGGAGGTAAAGAATTATAAATAGGAAGTGTTGTTTCGGGCATCGGGACAAGTTTCGGGGTTATCGGTATTGTACCGGGACCACCGGAAGGGTCTCGGGGGTCCACCGGGTGGGGCCACCTATCCCGGAGGGCCCCATGGGCTAAAATAGGAGGGAACCCAGCCCATAGTGGGCTGGGGCGCCAGCCCCTATAAGCCCATGCGCCTAGGGTTCCACCATGGAAGAGTCCATGTGGTGGAAGGCACCCCTAGGTGCCTTGGGGGGGAGGGAATCCTCCCCTTGGCCGCCGCCCCCCTAGTAGATCTCATCTACTAGGGCCGGCGCCCCCCCATGGCACCCCTATATATAGTGGGGGGGAGAGGAGGGATTTCAGACGAGCCCCTGGCGCCTCCCTCTCTCCCCGTTACGTCTCCTTCTCGTAGTCTTGGCGAAGCCCTGCTTCTATGACGCCCTGCATCCACCACCATGCCGTCGTGCTGCTGGATCTTCATCAACCTCTCCTCCCCCCTTGCTGGATCAAGAAGGAGGAGACGTCTCCCGTCCCGTACATGTGTTGAACGCGGAGGTGCCGTCCGTTCGGCGCTGGTCATCGGTGATTTGGATCACGTCGAGTACGACTACATCATCACCGTTCTTTTGAACGCTTCCGTGCGCAATCTACAAAGGTATGTAGATGCATTAGATGACTCGTTGCTAGATGAACTCCTAGATGATCTTGGTGAAACGAGTAGGAAAATTTTTGTTTTCTGCAACGTTCCCCAACAGTGGTATCAGAGCCAGGTTTATGCGTAGTTCTTCTTGCGCGAGTAGAACACAATTAGTTGTGGGCATAGATTTGTCAACCTTCTTGCCATTACTAGTCTTTTCTTGCTTCAGCGGTATTGTGGGATGAAGCGGCCCGGACCAACCTTACACATACGCTTACGTGAGACCGGTTCCACCGACTAACATGCACTAGTTGCATAAGGTGGCTGGCGGGTGTCTGTCTCTCCCACTTTAGTTGGAGCGGATTCGATGAACAGGGTCCTTATGAAGGGTAAATAGAAGTTGACAAATCACGTTGTGGCTTTAACGTAGGTAAGAAGACGTTCTTGCTAGAACCCTAATTCAGCCACGTAAAACTTGCAACAACAATTAGAGGACGTCTAACTTGTTTTTGCAGAAAGTGGTTTGTGATATGATATGGCCAAAGTTGTGATGAATGATGAATGATCTATATGTGATGTATGAGATGTTCATGCTATTGTAATAGGAATCACGACTTGCATGTCGATGAGTATGACAACCGGCAGGAGCCATAGGAGTTGTCCTTATTCTATTATATGACCTGCGTGTCATCGAGAAACGCCATGTAAATTACTTTACTTTATTGCTAAACGCGTTAGCCATATTAGTAGAAGTGATAGTTGGCGAGCAACTTCATGGAGACACGATGATGGAGATCATGATGATGGAGATCATGGCGTCAAGCCGGTGACAAGATGATCATGGAGCCCCAAGATGGAGATCAAAGGAGCTATGTAATATTGGCCATATCATGTCACGTTTATTATTTGATTGCATGTGATGTTTATCATGTTTTGCATCTTGTATACTTAGAACGACGGTAGTAAATAAGATGATCCCTCATAAAAATTTCAAGAAGTGTTCTCCCCTAACTGTGCACCGTTGCTACAGTTCGTCGTTTCTAAGCACGCCGTGATGATCGGGTGTGATGGATCCTTACGTTCACATACAACGGGTGTTAGACAGTTTTACACATGCAAAACACTTAGGGTTAACTTGACGAGCCTAGCATGTGTATAGACATGGCCTCGGAACATAGAAGACCGAAAGGTCGAGCATGAGTCGTATAGAAGATACGATCAACATGAAGATGTTCACTGACGTTGACTAGTCCGTCTCACGTGATGATCGGACACGGCCTAGTTAACTCGGATCATGTAATACTTAGATGACTAGAGGGATGTCTAATCTAAGTGGGAGTTCATTAATAATTTGATTAGATGAACTTAATTATCATGAACTTAGTCTAAAATCTTTGCAATATGTCTTGTAGATCAAATGGCCAACGTAGTCCTCAACTTCAACGCGTTCCTAGAGAAAACCAAGCTGAAAGACGATGGCAGCAACTATACGGATTGGGTCCGGAACCTGAGGATCATCCTCATAGCTGCCAAGAAAGATTATGTCCTACAAGCACCGCTAGGTGATCCACCCGTCCCACAGAACCCAGACGTTATGAACGCTTGGCAGACACGTGTTGACGACTACTCCCTCGTTCAGTGCGGCATGCTTTACAGCTTTGAGCCGGGGCTCCAAAAGCGTTTTGAGAGACATGGAGCATATGAGATGTTCGAAGAGCTGAAAATGGTTTTTCAAGCTCATGCCCGGATCGAGAGATATGAAGTCTCCGATAAGTTCTTCAGCTGTAAGATGGAGGAAAATAGTTATGTCAGTGAGCACATACTCACTATGTCTGGGTTACATAACCGCTTGTCTCAGCTGGGAGTTAATCTCCCGGATGATGCGGTCATTGACAGAATCCTCCAGTCGCTTCCACCAAGCTACAAGAGCTTTGTGATGAACTTCAACATGCAGGGGATGCAAAAGACCATTCCTGAGTTGTTCTCAATGCTGAAATCAGCGGAGGTAGAAGTCAAGAAGGAACATCAAGTGTTGATGGTCAATAAAACCACTAAGTTCAAGAAAGGAAAGGGTAAAAAGAACTTCAAGAAGGACGGCAAGGAGGTTGCCGCGCCCGGCAAGCAAGCTGCCGGGAAGAAGCCAAAGAATGGACCCAAGCCCGAGACTGAGTGCTTTTATTGCAAGGGAAGCGGTCACTGGAAGCGGAACTGCCCTAAGTACTTAGCAGACAAGAAGGCCGGCAAAACAAAAGGTATATTTGATATACATGTAATTGATGTGTACCTTACCAGTACTCGTAGTGACTCCTGGGTATTTGATACCGGTGCCGTTGCTCATATTTGTAACTCACAGTAGGAGCTGCGGAATAAACGGAGACTGGCAAAGGACGAGGTGACGATGCGCGTCGGGAATGGTTCCAAGATTGATGTGATCGCCGTCGGCATGCTGCCTCTACATTTACCTACGGAATTAGTTTTAAACCTCAATAACTGTTATTTAGTGCCAGCTTTGAGCATGAACATTTTATCGGGATCTCGTTTAATTCGAGATGGCTACTCATTTAAATCTGAGAATAATGGTTGTTCCATTTATATGAGTGATATGTTTTATGGTCATGCTCCTATGGTGAATGGTTTATTCTTAATGAATCTCGAGCGTATTTCTACACATATTCATAGTGTGAGTACGAAAAGATGTAAAGTTGATAATGATAGTACCACATACTTGTGGCACTGCCGCCTTGGTCACATAGGTGTCAAACGCATGAAGAAGCTCCATACAGATGGACTTTTGGAGTCTCTTGATTATGAATCATTTGACACATGCGAACCATGCCTTATGGGTAAAATGACCAAGACTCCGTTCTCAGGAACAATGGAGCGAGCAAACAACTTATTGGAAATCATACATACTAATGTGTGCGGTCCAATGAGTGTTGAGGCTCGCGGTGGCTATCGTTATGTTCTCACCCTCACTGATGACTTGAGTAGATATGGGTATGTCTACTTAATGAAACACAAGTCTGAAACCTTTGAAAAGTTCAAGGAATTTCAGAGTGAGGTTGAGAATCAACGTGACAGGAAAATCAAGTTTCTGCGGTCAGATCGTGGAGGAGAATACTTGAGTCACGAATTTGGCACACACTTAAGAAAATGTGGAATAGTTTCACAACTCACGCCGCCTGGAACACCTCAGCGTAACGGTGTGTCCGAACGTCGTAATCGCACTCTATTGGATATGGTGCGGTCTATGATGTCTCTTACTGATTTACAGCTATCTTTTTGGGGCTATGCTTTAGAGACTGCCGCATTCACTTTAAATAGGGCTCCGTCGAAATCCATTGAGACGACACCGTTTGAATTATGGTTTGGTAAGAAACCTAAGTTGTCGTTTCTGAAAGTTTGGGGATGCGATGCTTATGTCAAGAAACTTCAACCTGAAAAGCTCGAACCCAAGTCGGAAAAATGCGTCTTCATAGGATACCCAAAAGAAACTGTTGGGTATACCTTCTACCTCAGATCCGAAGGCAAGATCTTTGTTGCCAAGAATGGGTCCTTTCTAGAGAAAGAGTTTCTCTCGAAAGAAGTAAGTGGGAGGAAAGTAGAGCTTGATGAAGTATTACCTCTTGAACCAGAAACTGGCGCAACTCAAGAAAATGTTCCTGAGGTGCCTGCACCGACTAGAGAGGAAGTTAATGATAATGATCAAGATACTTCTGATCAAGCTCCTACTGAAATTCGAAGGTCCACAAGGACACGTTCCGCACCAGAGTGGTACGGCAACCCTGTCTTGGAAATCATGTTGTTGGACAACGGCGAACCTTCGAACTATGAAGAAGCGATGGCGGGCCCGGATTCCGAAAAATGGCTGGAAGCCATGAAATCCGAGATAGGATCCATGTATGAAAACGAAGTATGGACTTTGACTGACTTGCCCGTTGAACGGCGAGCCATAGAAAATAAATGGATCTTTAAGAAGAAGACAGACGCGGATGGTAATGTGACCATCTATAAAGCTCGGCTTGTCGCTAAAGGTTATCGACAAGTTCAAGGAGTTGACTACGATGAGACTTTCTCACCGGTGGCGAAGCTAAAGTCCGTCCGAATCATGTTAGCAATTGCCGCATTCTACGATTATGAGATATGGCAAATGGACGTCAAAACGGCATTCCTTAATGGTTTCCTTAAGGAAGAATTGTATATGATGTAGCCGGAAGGTTTTGTCGATCCTGAGAATGCTGACAAGGTGTGCAAGCTCCAACGCTCGATTTATGGGCTGGTGCAAGCATCTCGGAGTTGGAACATTCGCTTTGATGAGATGATCAAAGCGTTTGGTTTTACACAGACTTATGGAGAAGCCTGCGTTTACAAGAAAGTGACTGGGAGCTCTGTAGCATTTCTCATATTATATGTAGATGACATACTTTTGATGGGAAATGATATAGAACTCTTGGACAGCATCAAGGCCTACTTGAATAAGAGTTTTTCAATGAAGGACCTTGGAGAAGCTGCTTATATATTAGGCATCGAAATCTATAGAGATAGATCGAGACGCCTCATAGGTCTTTCACAAAGCACATACCTTGATAAGATATTGAAGAAGTTCAATATGGATCATTCTAAGAAGGGGTTCTTACCTGTATTACAAGGTGTGAAATTGAGCTCAGCTCAATGTCCGACCACGGCAGAAGATATAGAAGAGATGAGCGTCATCCCCTATGCATCAGCCATAGGTTCTATTATGTATGCCATGCTGTGTACCAGACCTGATGTAAACCTTGCCGTAAGTTTGGTAGGAAGGTACCAAAGTAATCCCGGCAAGGAACACTGGACAGCGGTCAAGAATATCCTGAAGTACCTGAAAAGGACTAAGGAAATGTTTCTCGTTTATGGAGGTGACGAAGAGCTCGTCGTAAAGGGTTACGTCGACGCTAGCTTCGACACAGATCTGGATGACTCTAAGTCACAAACCGGATACGTGTATATTTTGAATGGTGGGGCAGTAAGCTGGTGCAGTTGCAAGCAAAGCGTCGTGGCGGGATCTACATGTGAAGCGGAGTACATGGCAGCCTCGGAGGCAGCACATGAAGCAATATGGGTGATGGAGTTCATCACCGACCTAGGAGTCATACCCAATGCGTCGGGGCCGATCAAGCTCTTCTGTGACAGCACTGGAGCTATTGCTCTTGCCAAGGAGCCCAGGTTTCACAAGAAGACAAGGCACATCAAGCGTCGCTTCAACTCCATTCGTGAAAATGTTCAAGATGGAGACATAGAAATTTGTAAAGTGCACACGGACCTGAATGTAGCAGATCCGTTGACTAAACCTCTCCCTAGAGCAAAACATGATCAACACCAGAATTCCATGGGTGTTCGATTCATCACAATGTAACTAGATTATTGACTCTAGTGCAAGTGGGAGACTGTTGGAAATATGCCCTAGAGGCAATAATAAAAGCATTATTATTATATTTCCTTGTTCATGATAATTGTCTTTATTCATGCTATAATTGTGTTATCCGGAAATCGTAATACATGTGTGAATAACAGACACCAACATGTCGCTAGTGAGCCTCTAGTTGACTAGCTCGTTGATCAATATATAGTCATGGTTTCCTGACTATGGACATTAGATGTCATTGGTAACGAGATCACATCATTAGGAGAATGATGTGATGGACAAGACCCAATCCTACACATAGCACAAGATCGTATAGTTCGTTTGCTAGAGTTTTCCAATGTCAAAGTATCTTTTCCTTAGACCATGAGATCGTGTAACTCCCGGATACCGTAGGAGTGCTTAGGGTATGCCAAACGTCACAACGTAACTGGGTGACTATAAAGGTAGACTACGGGTATCTCCGAAAGTGTCTCTTGGGTGACATGGATCAAGACTGGGATTTGTCACTCCGTATGACGGAGAGGTATCACTGGGCCCACTCGGTAATGCATCATCATAATGAGCTCAAAGTGACCAAGTGTCTGGTCACGGGATCATGCATTACGGTACGAGTAAAGTGACTTGCCGGTAACGAGATTGAACGAGGTATTGGGATACCGACGATCGAATCTCGGGCAAGTAACATATCGATAGACAAAGGGAATTGCGTACGGGGTTGATTGAATCCTCGACATCATGGTTCATCCGATGAGATCATCGTGGAGCATGTGGGAGCCAACATGGGTATCCAGATCCCGCTGTTGGTTATTGATCGGAGAGTCGTCTCGGTCATGTCTGCTTGTCTCCCGAACCCGTAGGGTCTACACACTTAAGGTTCGATGACGCTAGGGTTGTGAAGATATGTATATGCAGTAACTCGAATGTTGTTCGGAGTCCCGGATGAGATCCCGGACGTCAGGAGGAGTTCCGGAATGGTCCGGAGGTAAAGAATTATATATAGGAAGTGCTGTTTCGGGCATCGGGACAAGTTTCGGGGTTATCGGTATTGTACCGGGACCACCGGAAGGGTCCCGGGGGTCCACCGGGTGGGGCCACCTATCCCGGAGGGCCCCATGGGCTAAAATAGGAGGGAACCCAGCCCATAGTGGGCTGGGACGCCAGCCTCTATAGGCCCATGCGCCTAGGGTTCCACCATGGAAGAGTCCATGTGGTGGAAGGCACCCCTAGGTGCCTTGGGGGGGAGGGAATCCTCCCCTTGGCCGCCGCCCCCCCTAGTAGATCTCATCTACTAGGGCCGGCACCCCCCCATGGCACCCCTATGTATAGTGGGGGGGAGAGGAGGGATTTAACACGAGCCCCTGGCGCCTCCCTCTCACCCCGTTACGTCTCCTTCTCGTAGTCTTGGCGAAGCCCTGCTTCTGTGACGCCCTGCATCCACCACCACGCCGTCGTGCTGCTGGATCTTCATCAACCTCTCCTCCCCCCTTGCTGGATCAACAAGGAGGAGACGTCTCCCATCCCGTACATGTGTTGAACGCGGAGGTGCCGTCCGTTCGGCGCTGGTCGTCGGTGATTTGGATCACGTCGAGTACGACTACATCATCACCGTTCTTTTGAACGCTTCCGTGCACCATCTACAAAGGTATGTAGATGCATTAGATGACTCGTTGCTAGATGAACTCCTAGATGATCTTGGTGAAACGAGTAGGAAAATTTTTGTTTTCTGCAACGTTCCCCAACAGTATATCTAGAGTAATCATCAACAATGACGAAGCCATAGAGGCAAGCAGTAGTAGTAAAAGTTGAGTAGTGAGTGGGACCGAAAAGATCCATGTGAAGCAGTTCGAAGGGTCGAGTAGTGGTCATGATTGTCTTCGAGGATGTTTTGCCCTCGTCATCTTCCCTGCTTCACAGGCTCCGCATAAGTGATCTTTCTTGAACTTGACGCCCTCGATGCCTATGACATGCTTCTTCTTCTCAAGGGTGCGGAGGTTCCTCATGCCAGCATGCCCAAGCCTCCGATGCCAAAGCCAGCATTCTGAAGCTTTTGCAAGAAGACATACTGCAAGTTGTGGCCCTGCTGAGAAATCTACCACATACAAATCATCTTTCCGATACCCTTCAAACACTAGAGACTTGTCAGATTCCATTAGTACCAGGCAACGATATTTTCCAAACATTACGATCATGTTCAAATCGCAGAGCACTGAGACAGACATTAAGTTGAAGCCAAGGGATTCAACAAGCATGAATTTATCCATGTGTTGATCCTTTGAGATTGCAACTCTACCTAGACCCAATACCTTACTTTTACCAGTGTCAGCAAATGTGATGTGGCTCTTGTCGGATGGACGTAAGGTTGAGTCCATAAGAAGGCTTCTTTTGCCAGTCATGTGATTTGTACATCCACTGTCAATAATCCATTCTGAAGACTTTGAAGACGCTGGTGTCGTACCCTACAGTGCAGTTAGGGGGATAGGCTTCACGAAGAGAATTGTAAAGCAAAAACATTTGACGAACCAGTGGGTTATGAAAGCTTAGATCCAGATTAGGACTAATAGGGAGAGTAGCATGCGATTCAGGAACGAAGTACATAATGATGCCATTCGGGCATTTTATCTTGCGCCCTACAAGATTTTTAAGGTCCCCTGCAATAGCGTCAGAAGATTTTGGTTTTCTGCTGAAGACCTTTCCCTGCAAAAGAGAGTTAAGCCTTCTTAACCACCCACATCTTCAAGGGTGGCTTAGAAGCAATAAGTCTAAGTGCAGCATCTGAGAATTTTGGCTTTGAAGCCTTTGCAAACAGTCCTGCAGGTGGACAATAGTACTCATAAGAATAAGCAGAATAATTTTTGGTCATATGAACATGACGGTTTGATGAACCGCTCTCATATTCATATGCCTGAGTATGGTTTCCCTGCAAAACATTTGCGTTAGTGTGACTCGGGTGAGTCCTCTGTTTGTATGAAGCCTTTGGACCGTATGAAGCCTTTGGTCTGAGATTTGTCTTCTTCAAGTGAGGTGTCATGAAGACATTCACAGGAAGATTTTCCAGACACTTTTTCGGAACCCAGATCTTCATCATAGGCGGTCCATTCCTGCAGTTAGTACCAATGTACCTGGCAAACACTTCACCATTCTGATTCTTAAACAGTTTATAGTTTGCATCAAAGGATTCATCAATAACAATGGGGTTAGCACAAGTGAAGCCAGATAAATTGGATGGATCTGCTGAAGGTTCCTTTGCAGCAACCCATGTGGTTTTGGGGTACTTCTCAGGTTTCCAGTAAGAGCCATCTGCATTTATTTTCCTCACGAACCCAACACCCTCTTTCCTAGGGTTTCGGTTCAGAATCTGCTTCTTGAGGACATCACATAATGTCTGATGTCCTTTAAGACTTTTGTACATCCCTGTTTCAAGCAATGTCTTCAACCTAGCATTCTCATCAGCAATAGCAGTGGTATCCTCAGCAAAGGGGTTAGTTACCACATCAACAGTTGAAGATATTGCAATAGCAGTAGCAGTGGAACATTCAGCAACAGAAGTAACATTATCACGCTCAATGCATTTAAGACATGGTGGTTCAAATCCTTCCTGAGCGGACTGATCTGTTCGGCGCGAAGTGACTCGTTTTCCTTTTGAAGATCTTCATGAGCCGCTCTTAATTTCTCAAGTTCTTGCTTCCCTTGAAGATAATCATAGGAAAGCTTTTCATGAGTTGTTGAGAGAGTATCAAGACGATCTTCTAGTTCCTGATACTTAACGTGAAGATTTTTTATGTCTTCAATTAAGGATTCAGATCGAGTCATTTCAGCACCCAACAGATCATCGCTTCTGTCTAACAGTTTTTGAATATGTTCCATAGCTTTCTGTTGTTCAGTTGTAATTTTAGCAAGTGTTTTGTAGCTGGGTTTTGAATCACAGTCAGAGTCATCGTCACTAGATGTTTGATAGCGAGTAGTGCATGTGTTTACCTTGGCACCGCGTGCCATGAAGCAGTAGGTAGGAGTGGAGTCGTTCTTGTCATTTGCATCGGTGTCGGTGATGAAGTCATTGTCTTCAGTGTTGAAGATGGACTTGGCGACGTATGCTGTAGCCAGACTCGCAATGCCAGAATCAGACTCCTCCTCAGACTCCACCTCTGCCTCCTCAGAAGTGGACTCCTCCTCTGAATCCATTTCCTTGCCAACAAACGCACGTACCTTGCCAGATGAGCTCTTCTTGTGTGATGAAGACTTTGAGGAAGACTTGGAAGAAGACTTTGAGTATTTCTTCTTCTTCTTGTCGTCAGAATCATATTCCTTGCTCTTCTTCTTCCTTCTGTTCTCATTGTCCCACTGTGGACACTCAGAGATGAAGTGTCCAGTTTTCTTGCACTTGTGACATGTTTTCTTCTTGTAGTCATGAGCAGAAGCTTCATCATTCCTTGAGCTTGATCGTGAAGATTTTCTGAAGCCTTTCTTCTTGGTGAATTTTTGGAACTTCTTCACTAGCATTGCAAGTTCCCTTCCAATGTCTTCATGATCATCAGAACTGCTGTCAGATTCTTCTTGAGATGAGGAAACAGCTTTTGCCTTCAAGGCACGAGTTCGCCCATAGTTTGGACCGTAGATATCTCTTTTCTCAGAAAGCTGAAACTCATGTGTGTTGAGCCTCTCAAGTATGTCTGAAGGATCGAGTGTCTTGAAATCAGGACGTTCTTGAATCATCAGGGCTAGGATGTCAAACGAACTATCAAGTGATCTCAGCAGCGTCTTGACGACTTCATGTTTGGTGATCTCAGTTGCGCCGAGGGCTTGAAGCTCATTTGTGATGTCAGTGAGTCTGTCAAATGTGTGCTGGACATTCTCATTGTCATTTTGCTTGAAGCGGTTGAAGAGATTGCGAAGGACACTGATTCTTTGATCTCTCTGGGTTGAGATGCCTTCACTGACCTTGGAGAGCCAGTCCCAGACCAGCTTGGATGTCTTCAAGGCACTCACACGGCCATACTGTCCTTTGGTCAGATGACTGCAGATGATATTCTTGGCAGTAGAGTCCAGTTGAGTGAACTTCTTGACATCAGCAGCAGTGACACCTTCTCCAGCCTTGGGAACGCCGTTCTCGACGACATACCATAGGTCGACGTCAATGGCTTCAAGATGCATGCGCATCTTATTCTTCCAGTAGGGATATTCAGTTCCATCGAAGACGGGGCACGCAGCGGAGACTTTGATTAACCTTGAAGTCGACATAGCTAAAACTCCAGGTGGTTAAACCGAATCACACAGAACAAGGGAGCACCAAGCTCTCATACCAATTGAAAGTGCGTTATATCGACTAGAGGGGGGGTGAATAGGCGATTTTTATGAAAGTCTTCAAAACGTGGAAGTTATGAAGACAAACAATAGAGATAAGCCTATCACTATGCAGCGGAAGTTAGATTACACTAGGCAAGCCATGGTCAAGTATTCAATAGAGTGAAAGCACAATGACAAGTAGCTGCAGTGTAATAAGGATCAGGTAGGAAGACGTTATGAAGCCAAACAAATCATACAGTTACGTTGTGAAGACAAAAGGTATAGCAAGCATGCACTGGCTTCACAATGAGTAACACTAAGTAAAAGGAAGTGAAGATGAAACTAGTGACTCGTTGAAGACAGTGATGTGTTGGACCAGTTCCAGTTGCTGTGACAACTGTATGTCTGGTTGGAGCGGCTAGGTATTTAAACCTTAGGACACACAGCCCCGGACACCCAGTCCTGAACACGCAGCTCAGGACACCAAGTCCTCACCGTATTCTCCTTGAGCTAAGGTCACTTAGTCCTCGCCCAATCACTCTGGTAAGTCTTCAAGGTAGACTCCCAAACCTTCACAGACTTCATTCACTTGCAATCCACAATGTCTCTTGGCTGCTCTGAACGCGACGCCTAACCGTCTGGGGTTGCACAGTCCTCAAGTGTAATAAGTCTTCAGATCACACAGACAAGAAGACTTAAGTGATGCCCAATGTTCTCTGGCTCTGGGTGGTTAGGGCTTTTCTCCTCGCTTGTAATTTTCTCTCAAAGGCTTCGAGGTGGGTTGCTCTCAAACGACAAAAGCCGTGCACTAAAATCTGAGCAACCGACCATTTATGGTTGTAGGGGGTGGGCTATTTATAGCCACTTGGCAACCCGACCTGATTTGTCCGAAATGACCCTGGGTCACTAAGGAACTGACACGTGTCTCAATGGTCAGATTTCAAACTCTCTTGGCAACTTTACTTGGGCTACAAGCAAAGCTGACTTGTCCCGCTCTGGACAAGATTCGCTCTCATTGTCCACTCGAAGACATAGGTTTTTGGTTTAGGCATCACTTCAGTCATTCTGACTGGTTCTCCTGGACCCCACTTAACAGTATGATGGTTCCTATGACTCAACACAAAAAGAAAAAGAACTACGAAAGATCTAAGTCTTCGAGCTCCATAGGCTTCATATCGTGTCTTGTTTTGTCATAGTCTTCAATGTGAATATCTTCATATACCACCTTTGACTTCAATGTCTTCATACATTTTTAGGGGTCATCTCTGGTAGTAAAACCGAATCAATGAGGGACTTCTACCTGTGTTATCCTGCAATTCTCACAAACACATTAGTCCCTCAACTAGGTTTGTCGTCAATACTCCAAAACCAACTAGGGGTGGCACTAGATGCACTTACAATATCCTTTATGGTCATGCAACCTTGATGAGTGGTCTATTTTTACTCAATCTTGATAGTAGTGATACACATATTCATATGAAGCCAAAATATATAAGCTTAATAATGATAGTGCGACTTATTTGTGGCACTGCCGTTAAGTCATATTAATGTAAAGCGTATGAAGAAACTCCATGCTGATGGGCTTTTCGAATCACTTGATTACGAATCACTTGATGCTTGCGAACCATGCCTCATGGGCATGATGACTAAGACCCCGTTCTCCGGAACAATAGAGCAAGCCACTGACTTATTGGAAAGAATACATACCGATGTATGCGGTCCGATGAGTGTTGAGGCTCGCGACGGGTATCATTATTTTCCGACCTTCACAGATGATTTGAGCAGATATGGATATATCTACTTAATGAAACACAAGTCTAAAACATTTGAAAAGTTCAAAGAATTTCAGAGTGAAGTGGAGAATCATCGTAACAAGAAAATAAAGTTTCTACTATCTGATCGTGGAGGCAAATATTTGAGTTACGAGTTTGTCCTTCAGTTAAAACAATGTGGAATATTTCACAACTCACGCCACCTGGAACACCACAGCGTAATGGTGTGTCCGAACGTCATAACCGTACTTTATTAGATAAGGTGCGATCTATGATGTCTCTTACCGATTTACCACTATCGTTGTAGGGGTTATGCATTAGAGACATCTGCATTCATGTTAAATAGGGCACCATCTAAATCCATTGAGATGACACCGTATGAACTATGGTTTGGCAAGAAACCAAAGCTGTCGTTTCTTAAAGTTTGGGGTTGCGATGCTTATGTGAAAAAATTTCAAACTGATAAGCTCGTACCCAAATCGGAGAAATGCGTCTTCATAGGATACCCAAAGGAGACTGTTGGGTACACCTTCTATCACAGATCCGAAAGGCAAGATATTCATTGCTAGGGATTTATCCTTTCTATAGAAGGAGTTTCTCTCGAAAGAAGTGACTGGGAGGAAAGTAGAAATTGATGAGGTAAGTGTACCATCTCCCGAATTGGAAAGTAGTTCATCACAGAAATCAGTTCCACTGATGCCTACACCAATTAGTGAGGAAGTTAATGATGATGATCATGAAACTTCAGGTCAAATTACTACCGAACCTCATAGGTCAACCAGAGTATGTTCTGCACCAGAGTGGTACAGTAATCCTGTTCTGGAAGTCATGTTACTAGACCATGACGAACCTATGAACTATGAGGAACCGATGATGAGCCCAGATTCCGCAAAACGGCTTAAGGCCATGAAATCTGAGATGGGATACATGTATGAGAACAAAGTATGGACTTTGATTGACTTGCCCGATGATCGGTGAGCCATTTAGAATAAATGGATCTTCAAGAGGAAGACGAACGCTGATAGTAGTGTTACTATCTACAAAGCTCGAATTGTCGCAAAAGGTTTTCGATAAGTTAAAGGTGTTGACTACGATGAGATTTTCTCACTCGTATCGATGCTTAAAAGTCTGCTCGAATCATGTTAGCAGTTGCCGCATTTTATGATATCTGGCAAATGGATATCAAAACTACATTCTTTAATGGATTTATTAAAGAAGAGTTGTATATGATGCAACCAGAAGGTTTTGTCAAAGGTGCTAACAAACTGTGCAAGCTCCAGCGATCCATCTATGGACTAGTGCAAGCATCTCGGAGTTGGAATATAGGCTTTGATGAGTTGATCAAAGCATGTAGTTTTATACAGACTTTTGGAGAAGCCTATATTTACAAGAAAGTGATTGGGAGTTCTGTAACATTCCTGATATTATATGTGGATGACATATTGTTGATCAGAAATGATACTAAATTTCTGGATAGCATAAAATGTTACTTGAATAAGAATTTTTGAAATAAAGACCTCGGTGAAGCTGCTTACATATTGCACATCAAGATCTACAGAGATAGATCAAGACGCTTGATAATATTTTTCAATGAGTACATACCTTGACAAGATTTTTGAAGTAGTTCAAAATGGAACAGTCAAAGAAGGAGTTCTTGCCTGTATTACAAGGTGTAAAGTTGAGTAAAGACTCAAAAGCCGACCACGGCAGAAAATAGAAAGAGAATGAAAAGTCATTCCCTATGCCTCAGTCATATGTTCTATAAAGTATGCTATGCTGTGTACCAGACCTATTGTGTACCTCACGATAAAGTTTGGCAAGAGGGTACAATAGTGATGCATGAGTGGATGACTAGGCAGCGGTCAAAATTATCCTTAGTGGAATAAGGATATGTTTCTCGGTTATGGAGGTGATAAAGAGTTCATCGTAAAGAGTTACGTCAATACAAGTTTTTACACCAATCCAGAAGACTCCGAGACTCAATCTGGATACATATTGAAAGTGGGAGCAATTAGCTAGAGTAGCTCCAAGTAGAGCATTGTAGACATAGAAAATTTGCAAAATACATATGGCTCTGAATGTGGCAGACCCGTTGACTAAACTTCTCTCACAAGCAAAACATGATCACTCTTTGGGTGTTAATCACATAGCGATGTGAACTAGATTATTCACTCTAGTAAATCCTTTGGGTATTAGTCACATGAAGATGTGAACTAATCACATAAAGATGTGAACTATTGGTGTTAAATCACATGAGGTTGTGAACTAGATTACTGACTCTAGTGCAAGTGGGAGACTGAATGAAATATGCCCTAGAGACAAAAATAAAGTTGCTATTTATATTTCCTTATATCATGATAAATGTTTATTATTCAAGCTAGAATTGTATTAACCGGAAACTTAGTACATGTGTGAATACATAGACAAACAGAGTGTCCCTAGTATGCCTCTACTTGACTAGCTCGTTAATCAAAGATGGTTAAGTTTCCTAGCCATAGACATGTGTTGTCATTAGATGAACGGGACCACATCATTAGAGAATGATGTGATGGACAAGACCAATCCGTTAGCTTAGCACTATGATCGTTTAGTTTATTGCTATTGCTTTCTTCATGACTTATACATGTACCCACTTGCAAATCCCGAATACCGGAGGAACACTTAGTGTGCTATCAAACGTCACAACGTAACTAGGTGATTATAAAGATGGTCTACAGGTGTATTCGATAGTGTTTGTTGAGTTGGCATAGATCGAGATTAGGATTTTTCACTCCATGTATCGGAGAGTGATAACTCACAAGTATAGGGGATCGATTGTAGCCTCTTTCAATAAGTAATAGTGTCGATCCCAACGAGGAGCTAAAGGTAAAACAAATATTCCCTCAAGTTCTATTGACCACCTATACAACTCTATGCACGCTTAACTTTCGATTTACCTAGAACAAGTATGAAACTAGAAGTACATTGTAATTATCATGGGGTAGGTTTGCAAGAATATAAAGAGCACGTAAATAAAAACGAGGGAATATTTTAGGTAAAGAAGCAATAAAGTTAGTATAGCGAGTGTGGAAAAGTGGTGGCAGGAGTTGCGAAATTGTCCCTAATCAATTGACTACTTTACTAGACCGATATCAAGTTTTATGTGGGAGAGGCCACTGCTAGCATGTCATCCCCGACATGGAATTCTATGCACTTATGATTGGAACTATTAGCAAGCATCCACAACTACTAACGTTCATTAAGGTAAAACCCAACCATAGCATTAATTGGTCCCCCTTCAATCCTGTATGCATCAATTTCTATGCTAGGTTGAGGCTTCTGTCACTCTTGCCCTCCAGTACATAGCCTATCAACATACAACTAACCCTATGGTGTGATCCACACGCGGGATCATATGATGGGCCCCAAAGGACAACAACATAACCACAAGCAAATTAAACCAATCATAGCAATTCACCAATTACCGATAGGACAACGGAAATCTACTCAGACATCATAGGATGGCAACACATCATTGGATAATAATATGAAGCAAAAAGCACCATGCTCGAGTAGAGGGTACAACGAGTTGCGGGAGAGTGGACCTCTGTACATAGATGGGGGAAGGTGATGGAGATGTTGGTGAAGATGACGGAGGTGTTGGTGTAGATTGCGGTGACGATGATGGCCCCGGCGGCGTTCCGGCGCCACCGAGAGAGAGAGGGGGAAGAGAGCCCCCCTTCTTCTTCTTCTTCTTATTCCTTGACCTTCTCCCTAGATGAGAGAAGGGTTTCCCCTATGGCCCATGGCCTCCATGGCGGCGGAGGGGCGAGAGCCCCTCCGAGACTGGATCTGTCTATCTATGTCTCTCTGTTTCTGCGTTCCCAGATTATGCCCTTTCACCGTTTCTTATGTTCCCCGAGATCCGCTAACTCGATTGGGCTGAAATTTGGACACGATTTTTATCCGGACATTGGCTTTCTTGCAGCGAAAGAAGGGCACCAACTGCCTTATGGGGTGGCCATGAGGGTCAGGGGCGTGCCCCCTGCCTCGTGGGCCCCTTGAGCATCGTCTCGCGTTGATTCCAGTTCCCAAAATTCACATATATTCCAAAAATAATCTCCATCAGTTTTTATCCCGTTTGGACTCCGTTTGCTATGGATTTTCTGCGAAACAAAAAACATGCAACACACAGGAACTAGCACTGTGTCAATATGTTAGTCGCCAAAAATATTATAAAAAATTGCCAAAAGTATATGAAAGTTGTAGAATATTGGCATGGAACAATCAAAAATTATAGATACGACAGAGACGTATCAGCATCCCTGAGCTTAATTCCTGCTCGTCCTCAAGTACGTAAATGATAAAAAAGATAATTTTTGATGTGGAATGCTACCTAGCATAATCTCGATCATGTAATCTAATCATGGAATGAATATTAAGACACGGGTGATTCAGAGAAATATTCTATCATTTGACATTAAGATAATAATACTTCAAGCATACTAATAAAGCAATCATGTCTTTTCAAAATAACATGGCCAAAGAAAGTTATCCCTACAAAATCATATAGTCTGGCTATGCTCCATCTTCACCACACAAAATATTCAAATCATGCACAACCCTGATGACAAGCCAAGCAATTGTTTCATACTTTTGATGTTCTAAAACCTTTTCAACTTTCACGCAATACATGAGCGTGAGCCATGGACACAACACTATAGGTGGAATAGAATATGATGGTGGAGGTTGTGTGGAGAAGACAAAAAGGAAGAAAGTCTCACATCGACGCGGCTAATCAACGGGCTATGGAGATGCCCATCAATTGATGTCAATGCGAGGATTAGGGATTGCCATGCTATGGATGCACTAAGAGCTATAAGTGTATGAAAGCTCAAACTGAAACTAAGTGGGCGTGCATCCAACTTGCTTGCTCATGAAGACCTAGGGCACTTGAGGAAGGCCATCGTTGGAATATACAAGCCAAGTTCTATAATGAAAATTCCCACTAGTATATGAAAGTGATAACTCAAGAGACTCTCTATATGAAGAACATGGTGCTACTCTGAAGCACAAGTGTGGCAAAAGGATAGTAACATTGTCCCTTTTTTTTTCTTTTTCTTTTTTCGTAGGCTTCTTTGCCCTCTATCTTTTTTGGGGACTTCTTTGGCCACTTTAATTTTGATCATGGGACAATGTTCTAATAATGATGATCATCAAACTTTTATTTACTTACAACTCAATATTACAACTCGATACTAGAACACAGATATGAATATATGAATGCATCCGGCGGTGTACTGGGATGTGCAATGATCTAGTGTAGCAACGACATCAAAAAACGGACAAGCCATGAAAACATCATGCTAGCTATCTTACGATCATGCAAAGCAATATGACAATGAATGCTCAAGTTATGTATATGATGATGATGGAAGTCGCATGGCAATATATCTCGGAATGGCTATGGAAATGCCATAATAGGTAGGTATGGTGGCTGCTTTGAGGAAGATATAAGGAGGCTTATGAGTGATAGAGTGTATCGTATCATGAGGTTTGGATGCACCGGCGAAGTTTGCACCAACTCTCCAGGTGAGAAAGGGCAATGCACGGTACCGAAGAGGCTAGCAATGATGCAAGGGTGAGAGTGCGTATAATCATGGACTCAACATTAGTCATAAAGAAGTCACATACTTATTGCAGAAGTCTATTAGCTATCAAAACAAAGTACTACACGCATGCTCCTAGGGGGATAGATTGGTAGGAAAAGACCATCGCTCGTCCCCGACCGCCACTCATAAGGAAGACAATCAATAAATAAATCATGCTTCGACCTCATCACATAACGGTTCACCATACGTGCATGCCACGGGAATCACAAACTTCAACACAAGTATTTCTACAATCCACAACTACCCACTAGCATGACTCTAATATCACAATCTTTATGTCGCAAAACTATTGCAAGGAATCAAACATATCATATTCAGTGATCTACAAGTTTTATGTAGGATTTTATGACTAACCATGTGAATGACCAATTCCTGTCATCTCTCTAAATAGATATAAGTGAAGCAAGAGAGTTTAATTCTTTCTACAAAAGATATGCCCACTCTCTAACAAATATAAGTGAAGCAAAAGAGCATTCTACAAATGGCGGTTTTCTATGTGAAGAGAAACAGGCAATCCAAACTTCAAATGATATAAGTGAAGCACATGAAGCATTCTATAAAGCCATACTCAAAAGATATAAGTGAAGTGCAAAGAGCATTCTATAATCAACCATGGACTATCTCATACCAGCATGGTGCATCAAAGAAAAGTGAAAACTAAATGCAAAAGATGCTCCAAGATTTGCACATATCGCATGAACGAAACGAATCCGAAAACATATCGATACTTGTTGAAGAAAGATGGGATGCCTTCCGGGGCATCCCCAAGCTTAGTGTGACGCCCCCGATTCAATTGTACACTAATCATACACGCAAACGTGTACGATCAAGATCAGGGACTCACGAGAAGATATCACAACACAACTCTAAAAATAAAATAAGTCATACAAGCATCATATTACAAGCCAGGGGCCTCGAGGGCTCCAATACAAGAGCTCGATCATAGACGAGTCAGCGGAAGCAACAATATCTGAGTACAGACATAAGTTAAACAAGTTTCCATCAGATGGCTAGCACAAACAGGGATACATATCGAAAGAGGTGCATGCCTCCTACCTGGGATCCTCCTAAACTACTCGTAGTCGTCGTCAGCGGCCTGCACGTTGTACTAGGCACCTCCAGTGTAGTAGGAGTCGTCATCGACGGTGGCGTCTGGCTCCTGGGCTCCAAGGTATGGTCGCAACAACTAGGTATAGAAAGGGGAAAGGGGGGGAGCAAAGCAACCGTGAGTACTCATCCAAAGTACTCGCTAGCAAGGAGCTACACTACATATGCATTGGTATCAATGAAAGGGGTAGTATATGTGGACTGAACTGTAGAATGCCAGAATAAGAGGGGGATAGCTAGTCCTATCGAAGACTACGCTTCTGGCAGCCTCCATATTGAAGCAAAAGAAGAGAGTAGATGGTATGTTAACCAAGTATCACCGCATAGCATAATCCTACCCGGCAATCGTCCCCTCATCGCCCTGTGAGAGAGCGATCACCGGGTTGTATCTGGCACATGGAAGGGTGTATTTTATTAAGTATCCGGTTCTAGTTGTCATAAGGTCAAGGTACAACTCCGGGTCATCCTTTTACCGAGGGACACGGCTATTCGAATAGATAAACTTCCCTGCAGGGGTGCACCACATTTCCCAACACGCTCGATCCCCTTTGTCCGGACACACTGTCCTGGGTCATGCCTGGCCTCGAAAGATCAACACGTCGCAGCCCCACCTAGGCGCAACAGAGAGGTCAGCATGCCGGTCTAAATCCTAAGTGCGCAGGGGTCTGGGCCCATCGCCCATTGCACACCTGCACGTTGCGTACGCGGCCGGTGAGCAGACCTAGCAACCTCCATTACAAAGGAAGTTGCGTTACATGGTCCAGCCCGGCATGCGCCGCTTAGTCACTGACGTCACGAAGGTTTCGGCTGATACCACGACATCGAGTGCCCATAACTGTTCCCGCGTAGTTGGTTAGTGCGTATAGGCTAGTGGCCAGACTCAGAACAAATACCAAGATCTCGTTAAGCGTGTTATTTTGAACTAACCGCGAACGCCGACCAGGGCCAGGCCCACCTCTCTCCTAGGTGGTCTCAACCTGCCCTGTCGCTCAGCCACAAAGATCCACCCAGAGGGCCATCGGGACAAAGGTCCTTTCAGCCCCCAATATGTGAATCACTCGCGGGTACTCTACGAGCTGACCCATCTTTAGTCATCACATGTATCATGTATATTTATATAAGTATATACCCGTAGTGATCACGGCCCGCTAGTATGGCACGGCAGACTGACAAGAATGTAGGGCCACTGATGATAAACTAGCATCCTATACTAAGCATTTAGGAATGTAGGTAAGGTATCAACAACTGTAGCAACAATGACAGGCTATGCAACAGAATAGGATTAACGGAAAGCAGTAACATGCTACACTACTCTAATGCAAGCAGTAAAGTAGTCAATCGCTTAGGGAGTATGTGAACTATTAGCAAGCATCCGCAACTACTAATGTTCATTAAGGTAAAACCCAACCATAGCATTAAGATATATTGGCCCCCCTTCAATCCCGTATGCATAAATTTCTATGCTAGGTTGAAGCTTCTGTCACTCTTGCCCTCCAATACATAGTCCTATCAACATACAACTAAACCTATGGTGTGATCCACGCGCGCGCTCATATGATGGGAACCAAAGGACAACAACATAACCACAAGCAAATTAAACCAATCATAGCAATTCACCAATTACCGATAGGACAACGAAAATGTACTCAGACATCATAGGATGGCAACACATTATTGTATAAAAATATGAAGCATAAAGCACCATGTTCAAGTAGAGGGTATAGCGGATTGCGGGAGACTGGACCACTTTAGATAGATGGGGGAAGGTGGTGGAGATTTTGGTGAAGATGACGGAGGTGTCGGTGTAGATTGCGATGATGATGATGGCCCTGGCGGCGTTCCGGCAGCACCGGGAGAGAGGGGGGAGAGCCCCCTTCTTCTTCTTCCTTGACCTTCTCCCTAGATGGGAGAAGGGTTTCCCCTCTGGTCCATGGCCTCCATGGCGGCGGAGGGGCGAGAGCCCCTCTGAGATTGGATCTGTCTCTCTATCTCTCTCTATTTCTGCGTTCCCAGATTCTGCCCTTTCACGGTTTCTTATATTCCCTGAGATCCGTAACTCCGATTAGGCTGAAATTTGGACACAATTTTTATCTGGATATTGGCTTTCTTGCGCGAAAGAAGGGCACCAACCGCCTTACAGGTTGACCACAAGGGTCCGAGATGCGCCCATCCCCCTGGGCGCGCCCCCCTGCCTCGTGGGCCCCTCGAGCATCGTCTCGGGTTGATTCCACTTCCCAAAATTCACATATATTCCAAAAAAATCTCCGTCAGTTTTTATCCCGTTTGGACTCCGTTTGATATGGATTTTCTGCGAAAGAAAAAACATGCAACAAACAGGAACTGGCACTGGGCATTGGATCAATATGTTAGTCCCCAAAAATAGTATAAAAAGTTGCCAAAAGTATACGAAAGTTGTAGAATATTGGCATGGAACAATCAAAAATTATAGATACGACGGAAACGTATCATAGAGGTATCGTTGGGCCCTGTCGGCAATTCACATCACTATGAGCCTTGCAAGCAATATGACTACTGAGTTAGTCACAGGATGATGCATTACGGAACGAGTAAATAGACTTGCCGGTAAAGAGATTGAACTAGGTATGATGATACCGATGATCGAATCTCGGGCAAGTAACATACCGATGACAAAGGGAACAACATATGTTGTTATACGGTTTGACCGATAAAGATCTTCGTAGAATATGTAGGAACCAATAGGAGCATCCAGGTTCCCCTATTGGTTATTGACCGGAGATGAGTCTCGTTCATGTCTACATAGTTCTCGAACACGTAGGGTCCGCACGCTTAACGTTGGATGACGATCGGTATTATGAGATTATGTGTTTTGATGTACTGAAGGTAGTTCGGAGTCCCGGATGTGATCACAGACATGACGATGAGTCTCGAAATGGTCGAGACATTTAGATTGATATATTGGAAGGTTATGTTTGGACACCAGAATGGTTTCAGATGAGTTCGGGCATATACCGTAGTACCGGGGGGTTATCGGAACCCCTCGGGGGCTTGATGGGCCTACATGGGCTTTAGTGGAAGAGAGAGGAGACGGCTAAGAGGTGGGGGCGCGCCCCCAATACCAATCCGAATTGGGAGGGTGGCCGGCCCCCCTTTCCTTCCCCACCTATTAGGACTAGAAAGGGGGGAACCTACTCCTAGTAGGAGTAGGAAGCCCCCCTTGGGGGCGCACCATGAGGCCGGCCCCCTCCTCGCCTCCTTTATACACGGGGGAGGGGGCACCCCATAGGCACACAAGTTGACAATTGTTTTAGCCGTCTGCGGTGCCCCCCTCCACAGATACACACCTCGGTCATATCGTCGTAGTGCTTAGGCAAAGCCCTGCGCCGGTAACTTCAGCATCACCGTCAACACGCTGTCGTGCTAATGAAACTCTCCCTCGGCCTCAACTGGATCAAGAGTATGAGGGACGTCACCGAGATGAACGTGTGCAGATCACGGAGGTGTCGTGCGTTCGGGACTTGATCGGTTGGATCATGAAGATGTTTGACTACATCAATCTCGTTTCTTAACGCTTCCGCTTTCGGTCTACGAGGGTACGTAGACATACTCTCCCCTCTCATTGCTATGCATCCCTAGATAGATCTTGCGTTATCGTAGGAATTTTTTTGAAGTACCGAGTTCCCCAACACGCCTAAGTAATCTCCAATAGTGAAACCAGGAGCAGCGGCCGCTACCACTGGATCATTAGCGATATCAGTAAACACCTTAAACGAGGAGCATGATTGCTTTTCCTATTAGCCGAGCTAGGGAATTGTTTTCCCACTTTTTTCACCACTGCTACTTCCCCATCGCTTCACTTTATCAAACATCTTCTCAATACAATGGTCATAGTGTGATAGCGGCGGAGGCGGTGGTGGTCACGAAAGGGCATCTAGATAGTGCTTCGCATTTACCTGATCTATTTTCTCCATTGGAGGTGGACGTTTTGGTGCAAGCTGGCGTTACACATCGGCAACCACGATGTCATTGTTTTCCTCGATAGTCGTGTGATGTCTACTACACAACCTTCTTCTTGCAGACGTTGTTGGGCCTCCAAGTGCGGAGGTTTGTAGGACAGTAGAAAATTTCCCTCAAGTGGATGACCTAAGGTTTATCAATCCGTTGGAGGCGTAGGATGAAGATGGTCTCTCTCAAACAACCCTGCAACCAAATAACAACGAGTCTCTTGTGTCCCCAACACACCCAATACAATGGTAAATTGTATAGGTGCACTAGTTCGGCGAAGAGATGGTGATACAATTGCAATATGGATAGTAGATAAAGGTTTTTGTAATCTGAAAATATAAAAACAGCAAGGTTGCAAGTGGTAAAAGTGAGCGTAAACGGTATTGCAATGCTAGGAAACAAGGCCCAGGGTTCATACTTTCACTAGTGCAAGTTCTCTCAATAATAATAACATAAATAGATCATATAACTATCCCTCAACATGCAACAAAGAGTCACTCCAAAGTCACTAATAGCGGAGAACAAACGAAGAGATTATGGTAGGGTACGAAACCACCTCAAAGTTATTCTTTCCGATCAATCAGTTGGGCTATTCCTAGAAGTGTCACAAACACCCCTAGAGTTCGTAGTAAAATAACACCTTAAGACGCAAATCAACCAAAACCCTAATGTCACCTAGATACTCCAATGTCACATCAAGTATCCATGGGTATGATTATACGATATGCATCACAGAATCTCAGATTCATCTATTCAACCAACACAAAGAACTTCAAAGAGTGCCCCAAAGTTTATACCGGAGAGTCAAGACAAAAACATGTGCCAACCCCTATGCATAAGTTCACGGAACTCGCAAGTTGATCACCAAAACATACATCAAGTGGATCACGTGATATCCCATTATCACAATAGATAAGAACATGCAAGACATACATCAAGTGTTCTCAAATCCTTAAAGACTCAATCCGATAAGATAAATCCAAAGGGAAAACTCAATCCATCACAAGAGAGTAGAGGGGGAGAAACATCATAAGATCCAACTATCATAGCAAAGCTCGCGATACATCAAGATCGTACCACCTCAAGAACACGAGAGAGAAAGAGAGAGAGAGAGATCAAACACATAGCTACTGGTACATACCCTCAACCCCAAGGGTGAACTACTCCCTCCTCGTCATGGAGAGCACCGGGATGATGAAGATGGCCACCGGAGAGGGATTCCCCCTTCGACAAGGTGCCGGAACTGGGTCCCGATTGGTTTTTGGTGGCTACAGAGGCTTGCGGCGGCGGAACTCCCGATCTATTCTGCTCTCTGATGTTTTTAGGGTATATGGACATATATAGGCGAAATAAGTCGGTCAAGGGTGCCACGAGGGGCCCACGAGGGTGGGGGGCGTGCCCAGGGGGTAGGGCGCGCCTCCCTGCCTCGTGGCTTCCTTGAAGATTCCGTGATGTCTACTCCAAGTCTCCTGGATTGCTTCCGTTCCAAAAATAACTCTCCCAAAGGTTTCATTCCGTTTGGACTCCGTTTGATATTCCTTTTCTTCGAAACACTGAAACAGGCAAGAAAGCAACAATTTGGGTTGGGCCTCCAGTTAATAGGTTATTCCCAAAAATAATATAAAAGTGTTTACTAAAGCCCATAAACATCTAAAATATATAATATAATAGCATGAATACTTCATAAATTATAGATACATTGGAGACGTATCAGCATCCCCAAGCTTAATTCCTGCTCGTCCTCGAGTAGGTAAATGATAAAAGAAATAATTTAGAAAGTGTGAATGCTACAGGTGCACAAGTTTGATGAATGATAATTTCAATCACCTTTTCTAGCATCATCATATGTCATAAAAATAGCTCATCTCATAAAACTTTCCATGATCAAGTAACAAACTATTCACATGTTAAAGTATAGATCATAAACTTTCTTGAAAACTAACAAACCATGTTATTAGTCGTCAAACAATTACAATTCATCTTATTTTCAGGAAGCACTACTAGGAAAAGGCATGCTAGTGGCACACCGAATTTGCCTTCGGTAGTGCGCCACTGGCATCACGCCATTAGAATTAAATTCTAATGGCGCACCACTGGTGCGCTATTAGTATCTGGTGTTCTAATGGCGCACCACGTAGTGCACCATTAGTATAGCCTATAGTGCGCCATTAGAATGCCTCCCAGGGGGCCATATGTACCCATGTGCTTTGGCATTCTAATGGCGCACCAGCAGTTAATGCGCCATTAGTGTCATGATCACAGTGCGCCATTAGTGTCTTGTGTGGTGCACCATTAGTATGAATATTAGGTTTTATTTTTTTTTGCTTTTATGATTTTTGCACAGGTTACAAAATATATTATTGGACAGAATATAGACAGCAGCACACGGCAACATCAGATTCATCGAATACAATAGAAGATTAGTCTCCGAATACAATTAATCATATTAGTCTCCGAATTCAAAAGACCGAACAAAGATAAAACATTACAAGTCTCAAGACCGCGAGTATCGAGTTTTCCTTCACATTACAAGTCGATATCGATCATCTAAACAACCATCACATAGAAGAGAGCTGTGTTCATCACGATGAGCATCATCGCGATCAAACTGGTCTTCATCCGGTTCCTCCAACGCTCCCTCCTCTCTCCCGCTAGATAGCGGGCGTATCTACATTCGGCCTCCGCCCTAGTGGTGTACCCTTTGTAACTGTTACCGCCGAAACGGTGAACCTGTCTCCGACACTCCTCCCAGTCGTAGTAGACTCCGGGAACCTTACCCTTGTACAGGACATTCGACGGCATCTCTATGCACAAGCCAAACAACAGATAATACATAAGCAATATGTAAGTATGCAACAAAAGGATCGGAAGAGAAAAGCAAGACATTAATACCACGATTCATGGTCCTACTAATAAATAGCATCGATTACATCTAAGTTGAACGACTGTCCAAACCAAAGAGACATACGAATTCATTAAAGTATAATTACAACATGAGCCAATCAATGTTTCAGAACTACACATCACTACTTTCGACTCGACTCATCGGACAGGAACGTGGATGAAGCCGCCGTCTGTCAGGATGGTCATGAAATCGCGGTCGTTGTCACCCTGCGTTTGTAGCGTTTCATCTATCTCACTGTTGGACAGTTGATATCTGAGGAAGAACTACCCCGAGGTATGAAGGACATCTTGATGGATGATGTCTGCAAACTCCGACTGGATGCGAAAGAATTCTTGTCTGAGGTCCGTGTCCTGGACTGCCGACAAGCTCGCGGCCCAATCTTTGAGATTATCTGGTAGCAGAAGTTGATGATGGTCTCTTACGATCGCCCGCATGTGATGGAGGGCTTAGTAGGCATCCTTCTGACCACCAGGCGGCTGCTTGACGTAGCAGAACTTTGTATTGTGTGAGAACATGTGCTTGCCGTATTTACGAACTGCCCTGGTGAAGGTGCCTCCAGATTTGGTGTAGCCGGGGAGAACATCATCAAGAACTTTCTTGACATTTGTGTAGTCTATGTTGGAGTTACGCTTCGGGTCGAAATTCGTGGCCATGGAATATTTCGGGCATAAAAGGATGAGTGTGCAATGTGTGTCACTGCACAGAACACGAAATGTTAGAAAAAAAAAGAACGATCGAAATCTAAGAAATCATATGTTACGGGGCGGTTAAGGGATGAATTACTCGGGAAAGTAAGCCACAAGGAAGTTATCCTTATCTAGGTTTGCCAGAATGACGCCTTCGAGGTGTGAACTCGCAACTTGGCGGTCCCCAGCGCTGCTCAAGTGCTTGGCACACATGTAGAAGGGGTCGACTATCACGATGTCCGGGGTCTTGTCTCTAATGATCCGCATCTCCATACTCGGCGAATACAGCCGAACGAAGGTGTAGTGCAGCGGATGAAGGTTAAACATAGCAAAGATGTCATCAAACCGCAGGACGATCGTACCCCCGATGTCGCCATCCACAAAGCCCTTGCCCTCTGGCACCTTGGCCACGAAAACCGGGTATGCCACATCCTTCTCTCTGAGACGCCGCTTCTCCAAAGAAAGAATACTGTTGTGCAGACTCCGCATAGCACCGGTTG